>NW_019238971.1:95086-123952 GCF_002742605.1 Olea europaea var. sylvestris
CCGACTTGGTCCGAAAAAAGCCTGAGCCTATTTTTTTTGGTCGAGCAAAGCTCAAGCCCGCAAAAAAGCACGGTCATTTTAACCAGGCCGAGCCCTAGCCGAAACTTTAGGCTCGCGAGTCGGCTCGACCCGGCTCGTTTACATCCCTATGTACAATAGCGAAGAAGTTAATTAGTCCATTTTTATTTTTATCATGGGAAGTCGATTAATTTGTAACAATTGCATTATCAATTATTAATCTAATGACGCGTTTGATTGCAAGTATTAAATTTTCATGGAAAAAAATAAATTGAATTAATCGACTTATTTGCATAGAAATTGTAAATGTATTCGATTGATTTAATTTTCAATTTAAAAAATATTATATTTGTCTGGTTTTTATTAGTTGATAGATAAAAGAGAGTTGAGAGAGAGAGAATTTTTTGGAAAATAAAATCCTATTCCCTTAAAGAAAATATTTTCCTTGATTTTGAGAAAAATATAGTCATGTTCCATTAAAAATAATGTCGGTCAAACAGCACAAAAGTAGAAATTTGAATGGAAAAATATTGGCAATCAAACTCACCTTAAACGTTTGGTAATTTTTTAAAATTGATTGTAGAAGAATATGCACCATCTGGCATCCTATAAGAAGCAATAAAACCGTATTTTTTTTTTTTTCCATATTCCACTTTTATTTTATTCCTTTATCTATTATAAAATATCAATTTTAAAATTAATTACTTTAAAATAATTCATTTTCTATTTTATGAACTATGCTTTTATAAAATTTGAGATTTAATATGCATAATTTTTTTTTCCATTTTAATTTATTGCCTTCGAAAATATTAATAACATTACATATTGTTTTAGATGTAAAAATAATTCTTAGAAAGTATTCATAACAACAACAATACAGAAGGATATTATTATAGTTATAAGTGACCATTGAACCCTCTAGCGACATCTGTCAGAAGCTGAACTGATGGAAAGTTCGTACCGAAAGCTTAATTCAATTTAGTGATTATATATCAACACAATCAATGTTCTAAAATGTGGAAGGCGTGAACGTCAAGCATTAAACCTTATTAGTCTACGTGTATTTCTTAATTTTAATATTATTTTAATTATTGTAGACTAATACTTAAATAAAATAACACATACCTTAAAAACTTAAAAAAACCATTGTTACATATTTCCAGGTTTTCAAAATATAATTCTCAAAATGAATAATACTCCAAATCAATAATTCTTGGCTCATGAATGGAGAAAGCTATGTTCATAGGCCGAGTTACGTAGTCAACCTAGAGTTGACCGTCTATTTTCTCTAGGTATAACAATAAATCATTCGTTAATCAAAATGTTAAAATTATGATTTTAAATATGCAATTATTTTGAAACAAAAGTTTATCATACACTTAATTGATACTTTCTGCAGCCATTTTTTTTTCCAACAAAACAAAAGTTGATTTTCTTAAAAGCATAGTAATATCAAACCAAAACCCAATTAATAATTAAGCTGACAATATAAATCTCCAAGTTCAGAGTCATATAGAACATTATTTTCTTACTATTTTTAAACCACCATTGTTAAAAACTCGAATATACGGACGTATGATCAAATGAAATGGTTTGTTAGTGTGCTGATTGACACTCTTAGAGAGATAGCTAAGCACCATGGGTGCCTAAAATAGCCAAGTTTCGTGACAAAATACTCTTGAAAGAGGGCAACAAATGATTGTCGGTGGTGCAATGACGACGCCGAGTTGCAATTGTGGGAATTACACGCATCTCAGCACTGCAATTCGGCGTCCCTCATTGCACCACAGAAAACCATGTTGCGGAAGACTAGATATTCCTCTCGAAGTGATCAATCCCAAAACTTATGTTTAAAACTGAATGGCAGCACACTTTATATGGAGCTGTGTAATGTGTAGTTGTCCATTCTTTGAGTGATACGATAAGATTTGTTTTAGAAATTGAAGGGATTTAGGAATCTGAATAGTATTTGGCTTTGATTCTCCAGACTTTCTGGAGAATGTAATTCCCTTTGCACATCTAAAAAGGAGTGATTTTCTGTTGTTTGCTTGTCATTGTCAAATTGTCCTAATTTTAGTATATATCTTTGATTGTTAATCCAGTACTGTATACTAAACATGTTCCTTGTGTAGGGACGTTTACATCTTATTTATCTTGTGATTGTCATTGTCATTGTAAGATACAAAATCAAGTAGGACACATATCTTCTTATCTTTTATTTATGGAAAAATTACCTAGATCCCTACCTTACAAGTTTTAATTTAAAAATCAGATACTAATAATTTTTTAAATCAAAAATCAGATATATTACTATACTCCATCACATCAATCCACCCCACCCTCACATTCTTCCATTCAATTTTCCCCAAATTTCAGATGAGTTGGTTTGTGAAATTTTGTGGTTCTTGAGATCTATAATAGATGACAATCTATCAAGTTAAGCGGCGATTGGTGGTGGTGTTGCACTGCCAATTGCCTATGATGGTATTGTAGAATGCAGATATACGAAAATGGAAGAGTAGTTGTCGAGTGGGTGGGATGGTGGAGGTCCGATGAGCATATTCCTTCTTAGCCTCCCTCTTTTTCATCGGGCTAGTTCGGATGATGGTGGGATGGGGCATAATTTGTGTAATTTGTGATTATCAAATAATTTATAACATATGTGATTTGCGATTAAATATTTCATTGTGATAAATTGTGTCTTACATGACTATTGACTTGTCGGATTTGTGATTGTGATCCATAGTTTTTGTAATTGTGAATTGTTTAATTAAATTATGAGTCACAACATCTTATTATAAGCACAAATGTGACCACTTGATTTTTTAGTTTTTTTTTCTCAAATTTGTTAATTTTGAAATTGTTCTTTGAGACATTTGTAGTTACAGATCTTTTCCTTTATCTCTGTAGTAGTGCTCCAACATATCACACGGCCATGATAATGGCTTCTCTTGAATTTTCATAACCACTTACCGGTTGAATTCCCTTTTGAGTTCTATCTCTTAAAACTCATTTTCAATCATACATTTTATATAATTGATTCACAATTTTTATCAACTTTTCAATCACATATTTATTGACTTTCATCAAAATTTACAAAAAACTGACAGAACTCTTCTGTTTAGAGCAATGTTCTTTTCTTTTTATTTTAAGATCCCAATTACAATTAGCCAAGAATGATAAAGTATTCTGCCCATGTAAATGGAAACGAGAATAAATTACAAATTAACTACACAGAAACTAATGAAAAGATGTTATGTTCCAGCACATATTCCTCCTTACCATTTAACATATTCTTTTTTTTTTAGTAGGTAGAGCATATCAAGATAACAAGAATAAGAGAAAAAGAAAAACATAAATATTGGACTATATTTTTTATTTAATTTTTCCTTCTTTTTAATATTGTCCAGCCGACTCTAATACTTCTTAGGAAAGACATCTAAGTAAACAGAACCCTGAACTCTCATAGCGTACGTAATACCAAGAATTATGCGTTAAAACTTGTTGCACCTTGGGTACGCTTGATAGAATCCCACTGGATGGTCAAGCAAGGACTTATATTGCATGCTCGTCTTCGCCCCCGTTTGGCACTCACTTTTTTCAAAATGTATTTTTCTGTTTCCTCTTTTCAATCACACATTCTTTATTAAAAAAATATTACACGTAAATT
The DNA here is from genome assembly GCF_002742605.1 of Olea europaea var. sylvestris. Classification (NCBI taxonomy): domain Eukaryota; kingdom Viridiplantae; phylum Streptophyta; class Magnoliopsida; order Lamiales; family Oleaceae; genus Olea; species Olea europaea. Next base: position 98,775 of record NW_019238971.1, read on the forward strand.
AAAAACTTTTCCTTATTTTTCAACTACACACTTCCCATCAAGTTACTATTTTAAAATACATTTTTACATAAAAATGACTGTTAAACACCCTCTTCATTAATCATATCAAGTCCTATCCACCGCCAAACTTGCATTTAAAAAAAATAATAAAGGAAGAAGAACTTTATCAGGTCATAATATACAAACAGAAAAATATGAATTTACCATGTCATCTACACTTTATCAAATGCTTGAATTAACTTTCGAAACAATTTAAATCTATTTCTAGCACTACTCTTGATCACCATGACCTCCTTTGGTTGATGTGGATCTAGTTGCTTTGAATCTCACAAGTGAAACAAACGGAATGACAAAAAGGATCCATATAACCGATCCAAACAATCGGGAATAATACTTAACTTCCTTGTTGTATGCTAAACAATGTTCTACATACCCTTGTTCAACGAAATCCTAATAACTCTATAAATTTACTCGACAAAACAGAAGAAAGAAAATCAAGAAATGGAAATTCTTACAAGAATTAAAACAAGGGGTTAATAACCAAGAAAGAACTAGCTAATCAAGGTTTACTTCCTGCAAAATTTGAAGAACCAGAATCAAATTTATTCCCTATTTTTTCTTTCTTTTTCAAGAAAGGCCACTGCTTATTCTGTGTAGGATTTGAAGAACTTGGTGGGCGTTTCCTTAGGCCATTCATTTCCACTGCTTTTACAGGCTCTTTCATTGCTCCACTCTTTACTCCATTTACACAAAGTGAAGTAACAGAAGAACTTAACAATTTTCTTGACAGACTTTTAGCTTCGTCACCGGGATCATTGAGGCCCCAAGAAGACGTAACATGAAAATGCAGAAAAAGAAACCCTAAAAGAAGAACTAGCGTTCTGTGACTGTTTTTCATACTGATTAAGAAAGAAAATGAAATGGAGATGGAGATGCAAAGTGGAGGGCTTGAAGAAGCTTATATGAGGACTAATAAAAGGTTAAGCATGCTGCTTGTCGGTTGTACCTCGTGCTTCAGACTGACAAAACATGTGTTTCGTATAAATATATTGTATAGAAACCCTGAAAAAGGCAAATATGCAGGCCAAGATTGATTCAACAGCGTCAAACTTGGGTCTGAATCTGCAGGGAGAAAATTTTGTGCTAGTCTAATTTGAGTAGATATTTTGAACATATATTTTATATTTTGCATATATAAGTTATAAAATACGTGGGATTAATTGAGGATAAATTAAGGAGACACTTTTGAAATCATCATAGACCATGGAGACTCTCACTCATAAGAGAGAGTCGATAAATTAAGTCAGAAGAGATTGTTACCTAATTTTCTTAACCAAACATGTCACAACGAGTCGACAAACAAGACTCCAATCTGAAAATTCCTTCCTTTTTGTATTTAAATGGGTAGGAACTTGGAAGCAGCGTTACATGTGATGCTCATTTGACTAATTCATATCTCTCCACAAAATCATGTGACTTTTATCACATAAGCCACCTTCTTCAGTTTGCTTGTGACACTGTCCTAATTTTATAGTACTTAGAAATCTTTTAATAATTGTAAAAAAGGACCATACACAGCTAGGTTTAGCAGTGTAAGTTTTATTGGGATTTGTACTTAAGAATCCTGGGCTATTAGGATAAATTTTCATGTCTTCTGCAAGTCAAGATCATCAGTCTTACTTTAAAAAAAATAAAATAAAGAAGAAGTGAAACCCCAACTTTGAGGACCCCCACTGTTTTGCCCCTAAAGCTTTATGAGAAAGGTAAATCGCGAGATGTGCCTCAACAGACCAGGAAACAAGAGCTGCCCGTACACTACGCTTATAAGGAGTCCAATTCCATCTGTCTTATTTTGTTTAATTAAGTATTGTGTATTTTAAATATTTTTTCGTTTTAAAATAATTTTCTTTTCGTGCTTTCGCTTGAACTTTCAGTTTTAGAGTATCGGATCTCAACATGAGTAAATATGGAGACCTAAGGATATATTTGAAATTATAATTGATTGATAAAAATAATATATAAACACACTTTGATAGGTAGAAGAAGCACTAAGATTAAGGATAAATTGAGCAATGTCTTATGTAAACCTTAATTGCATCCCCAGATGTATGTACATTAAGTCCATGTGTTAATGAACAGTATTAAATCTCAACTGTACAAATACACACAGTCTTTACTTTTTTTATATTTATTAAATTTTTTTTACTTAAATCGTCATCTAATCTTTCTTACAAGACATGCCATAATGTGTTTTTACACAATACAAAACTTCTTAAAAAAATAAGATGATGATAAATAACATTGAGTATAAAGCACAGGAGAATTACATTCATAAACTAGTCACCATAATACTATTGATGGATAAAACTTGAATACTGAATTTGATGCAATAACAGATTAAAAGAGATATATGTGTAAAGCCTAACAGTTTGATAAAAATATACAGCATTATAAACCGTATGCCTGTGCTCTTTGCCAAAAAAAAAAAAAAAAAAAAATGGAATGGGAACTCGAAAACGGGCTGTTTATGTACAAACTACATTCTTATGTGGTGTTTGGATGATATATGTGCAACTCAAGAGAACCAAGAGAGCATGTACACACCGGGACGATAAGCCCATGCAGGGGGCAAGCGTGCATATTTTTCCATTCATGGTTGCTCGTCGTATGGACTTTCCATAACCTTCAGCGGCCTGCGAACCTCTTCAAAATCACCTAGTTCAGCTGCATCGATGGCACTTTGACATAAATAGTTTCAAAGAATGTATTTGGGATTTACGCAGTTCATTGAGATCTTCCTATCCTCGTCAGATGTGTCACTAGCAGAAAGCTATGGAAGTCAAAAAAGAACCTGTCAGCCACAAGCTAACAGGCTAATGGATGTCAAACTATAGGAGTTCTCAATGAAAATGGACTTCATGAAATGGCATTTGGAAATCATGTTCATAGCAACTCATGGATCATGATAGAATCAATTCTACACATGGTGGCAGTTTTCTTAAACTAATTCAACACTTCAGAAAGGAAATGAATATGAAAAACAGTGCATTCACAGTGCGGCTCAACTTTAATGTCCTAAAATAAGTCACTCAGAAAAGCTAAAACTTCCAAAAATGTTTCAAGCGTAGACTTAGTAAATGGCCACTTCATAATATAGTACATTGTGACTCAACTGTAATTGGACGTATGTTTCCACTAATATCAAAATCGTGATGTATAGATTACCCATAAACTGTCCCTTACCCCAATTCCCATATTACGCGCGTTGCAGTCAAACATAAACAAAGGCAATCCCAAGAGAGGTGTCAAGAAGAAAATTTTCATTACTCCTGAATATTCCTATCAGCCATAATTCAATCTTAAATACATCTCTCTAAATCTCAACGATGTACTAAGACATGAAAGCAATAAAAAATAAAAAGCAAAGAACGCTTAGAAATGATCAAACAACTGTAAGCGCAGTGAAAGGATTTCTTAAATTTATATAGCTTTGAAACTTCTGAACCACGAAATAAACGTTCAGATAATTGAGCAAAGGAAACCCACTGAATCCACCAAGGAGCAACATATGGATAGTGATGCGACCTTGCTAAAGACATTGGAGTGACTAAATAGTAAACCAACACTATGAAAGTTATAGTATAAATGCCATGCTCCTTCATATGGTTACTCCTCTATTTCCCATATCCATTGGCCTCCATGGGAAGTTAACTAACATGCATTCATCAGCAAGAAAACGAAAAAGGACTGCTAAAGTTATTCCACAGACAGCAGGATCATTAATGACCTTATTTTCCGAAAATTTCCCGCCCAAAAATTGTCATCTCAAAGAACAAAAGATGATCGAGTAAGGACGTCACGAAATGACCTGATGACTAATTATTTCAGATCTATGATTTTAGTTAGAGCTGGAAAATTCTAGATAGCAAGAAATTCCAATCAATTAGCCCCTGTTTGAGCCCCATTATTTCTCATTACATTGAATTAAATTTCTCTCTTTCCTCCTTTTAACCACACAATCTTCAATAAAATAATATTACACGTAAATCAAAAACTTTTCAACCACTCATTTTTCAAAAAAACACTATTCATTTCATTATAATCTACAAATAATGGGACTCAAATAGGGGCTTAATCCTCAAGAGAGTCTCGAAAATGGAAGACAAGTACATTCACATAGCAATTATCGTTTTAGCTTGTCAAAATCATCTAAATTCAGACAACAAAAACTTGAGATTAGAATGGCGTGCTTAAGATATTGTGAATGCTTCAACATTTTGTTTCCATGAAATTTCATTAATCTATGTGCTTGCTTCTCTTTCTTTTTTGAGAGACTGGATATTAGATCAAGTAAAAACTCCATTTTCAAGTCGACAATGTCCTGGACATTGTCTTTAATGAGCACCCACACTTCAATAACATTGTTGTAAAATTTCATAAATGTGGGAGTTTCAAAACAGGTTATAATACCTCCTGTATGTAGGATTGCACCCAGCTGGTCAATGCATCTTTCTGCTCCTCACCAATATCCAATAGAACAGCATTCAGGGGAATCAGTAGTCCGTCTTCTTGAATGGGAGGATCAGCTTTGATATGGGAAAGCAAACGAAAGAAATTTGTATAGTCAACCTCATCAACGGCCAAGTTTTTTAAGTAGTTCACTGATCAACTGCTTATTGTACTTTTGTAAACCTAGTTTTCTGGGCATTATGACTTGATATTCATCCATAAATTTGGTGCCATATCTAACAAATCAAGCAGATAAGTTGTCAAGATAAACTCAAAACTGGAAAGAAAGTCTTAGAAAGGGTTAAGCCATGAAAATACCTATCCATGGCATATTTAGCCTCCTTGTCGTTTATCATCTTAGCAGCAGAAAGAGTTGTGATGAACTGTGCAATGTTCCATAAGCCAATATCGAGTTGGTTTGCAAAGCAATACCTTCTCCCAGGAAGATCGGTAGTATTAGGTGTGTAACTGGGATCAAAAGCGTCCAAGAAGCCAAAAGGACCATAATCAATGGAGAGTACCAACACACACATGTTATCAGTGTTCAGCACTCCATGTGTGAAGGCAACACCCTGCCACTGTGCCAATAAGGAAGCTGTACGCTCAGCAACTCCTACTGCCCAAGCTGAAATTATCCACATCACATGCCAGAAACAGACAAATCAATGTAGTGAAATAGCTATATATGCATAATGCACATAAGAGAGAGAATGAGAAAACAAAAAATGATTTTAAGTCAATGGAGATGTAACATCATATTGGCCTTCATATTACATTAAAACAGGTGTCTATGACATCCATTTAACTAAAACAATTAGAGAGAAATGAGGATAATGTGATAAGCATTGTCAAGAAATGTATTAAAACCTACCACCCTACAATTTAATTTTTGTGTTAAACAAGGCAACTGTAATGTAATAATTTCTGCAATAGCTTACTTCTCCCCTTAAAACCCAAATCATTACAGGAAAAAGACTTTTGAAACTTATTTAAAAAAAAAAACTACGTTCCATCAAGAGTTATTGTTTAATCAACAATTTGATGCAGCCACAAAGATGCGATAAACTGACTAAAGCATGGAAATATTGCCCATCAGTAGATGAGAAAACGTATAATTCATACTTCTTGTTGTCCTCAACTAACATGTTATGTCTTTATAGCACATAGTGGAACCAGTCAAACAATACCAATAATGATCGGTTCAGGTAATGGACTTGAAACAAACAGGTTAAGATAATATTCCAGGTTGTTCCAGATTTCCAAAGTGATGAGGAGAATGAATTATACTAGTGAAAAATAAATCATCAAGAAGAGCACACATGATGAGCATAAATTATCCACTTATAAACCACAATCTCAACAATCTACATAGCAATTCATTTTTAAACTTCAGTTCCAAAACAATTCATTTTTTTTGGGCATTACATTCTTTAAATAACTAATTTACCGGAGTACTTGTTCGCAGTTAAATCCACAACTGAATCATCCTCCTCACCAGTGTTGAAAGATAGACTGTCGCTCTTACCAATGTTCTCTAAATGGGGGAAATGATGATGAATGGTGTAGTCAGCCAAAGTGCGAACAACATCAAGATCCTCCTCCCCTCTAGATGCATGCATTTGGTACGTGCCTAACCGGAGAAAGGATTGAGCAACTCTGCAAACAACTGCACCATAATTAACACTATAACTCTAGAACATTGCATGTTTTTAAGTCGCTATTTATTACCATATTGTTCTATAAGTGAATTGAACACTACATACTTTCCTCAAAACAGATCTATCCCATGAACATTGCACTCTAAAATTTAGAACAATTTTAAAATTTTGAGAACATCTTATTTAACTGAAGAAGATGAATGGTTGAAAGATGAGGTACAGTATCAGTTGAACAACTTATATACAACAGGAAACTTAAAAGACGTACTCGTAAAACGTATCTCGAGTGACATGTTTTCCAGTTGTCACCAGACAAAGTGCACGTGTAGTCAGGATTCCTAGAAAATGCATTGCCTCACTGCGAAGGAATTCCAGGATACTACTACGCAAGACTGCAAGAGCATCAGCAAACCGGCTGTATGGGGGTCTTTCCAGCACCCTTAAGCTGCAATTCCCACCTTTCAGAGTTTGAATTCAGAACCCCTCCAAGAGTAATTGCCCTACCATCACCCCAACTGACCGGCCCACATTCCAAAATGATGTCCACCATAGCATTGTGCATAAGGATTTCAACAGAACACGTCACAAAAGGTTTGGTAGAACTGGTGAAAGAGAGAAATGAACTAAGCAACGACACTTAGGCTCCGACCAAGGGTGAAGCACCAGAGGATATAAGTGGAAAATCAGGTCTTTCTAATCTAAAATATTATAGGCAATCAGGTATGAACATTATATTGTCCAGGAAGCTCATTTACATATGTAAAGGATACATAACTAAGCAATCAAAACTAGTCATATTTTGATATAAGAAAAAGAATGACAACTCACTCTTTAGAATCCAAACCAAGTAACTCAGCAACAGAATTCGACCATGCAACAAGCTGAGGATTCCACACTTCAACAGAAAGAGATATTCTTGTATAGCAAGCATGCAATACCTAAACGCATTTTGTGAAGAGGTATCTAATATGGAATGTCATTCATTATAAAATTAGCGGTAAAACAATTATTAATGAGCCAACAACATAAAAGCAGTGTTTCCAAAGAGCCTGAGCCAGGGGACCCGGAGTGAGGTGTTCATTAGGGGCATAGAAGCTTATACTTTGAGGGCTCTTGGTCAAGTCTTACACTCAACTTACTGAGGCAGTAAATGAGGTGTGCGCTCCTCGGTATTGACATTTCAGTATTCTCGGTTTTTAGCATAGATTTTCCTATTGATACCTATCATTAATCTTGAAGCTTTTGGTGGCAGACAGTCTGATAACAGATAAAGTATGATACCTATCATTAGGGGCGTAAAAGCTTATGCTTTGAGTTTCTTCACCTTGGGTTTTTCCCCCAAGAAAAAAAAAAAAAAAGGAAAAAAGAAGAGAGAGAGAGAGAGAGCTAACTTCTTGTTATGTAGTTATTATATTGTTGACTTATTATTTGTTATTTATTTTATCAATTTACGTCAAGACTCATCCCTAGCTTAAAGGAAAAAGCCTTGATGCCCAGTATAGCCTTTTCAAACACCGGATAGCAGCCAATTAAATATTCATCTTGGCATATCCTAAATGAACAGCATAATAAGTTCAACTGTTCAAGAAACTCAATATACCTCAATCATCTGATGAAGTATCATCAGATTGCCCTTGCACTTCGATTAGTCACATATTTACAAACCCAAACAAACAAGAAAAGTGAAATGGAACCCAAAAAAAAAAAAAAAAGTTAAGTTCTAAACTTCTTGTGATTTTTTGGAAGACGAAGACAGAAGTTTAACAAAGATGATGCTGGTATAAAACAGGAGAATTTATCCTGAAGAACTGTTGAAACTACGCGAAACCCTCACAAGGGTTTATGTACAAAGAAAGGGGGGTTGTATCTGAAGACATGGAAGGAGATGTTTTTATGTTAGCATAGTATATCTAGAGGCACAACAAATCGCCATGAAGCCAAAGACTAAAATGTCAGAATAATAACGAGTAAATTTAACCGATCTTTAAATTTTTTATCACTTACTTACTCATCTTTCACTTGTTATTGAATACTTACTCATCTTTCCATATAGTTACCCATCTACCACTCGTCTCTTCAAATAATTGGACAATTTTTGCGACAACTTTCCGACCACCAAGACCGTCGGATTTTTATATCGTTGGAAAGCCTACGATGTCCTCTACAATTATCACCTTTGAGTGGTAATTGAAGAGAACATTATGGACCTTTTTAATGGTATCAAAATTCAGCAGTTTTGGTGGTCGAAAGTCATCGAAAAATTATAGTAAAATTCGTCCAAAAAATCTGAAAATCTGGGCAAATTTTCAGATTTTTTAGGCGACTTTTGCGGCAATATTTTGGTCGAATCCTTTGGAGTTATGGGAGATTTTGGATGGTAATTGAAGAGGACATCGTGGGTTTTCCAACGGTATCAAAATCCGACGGTCTTGGCGGTAGGAAGTTGTTGGAAAGTTGTCGCAAAAATCGCCCAATTATTTGAAGAGAGAGTAATGGATGGGTAACCATATGGAATGATGAGATGAGTGAGTATTGAGTAATGTCTGAAAGATGAGTGAGTAAATAATAATAAGTTTAAAGTTCATTGAGCATTGAATAAATTTACTCAAATAATAACTCAAGCGCAATGCTTAGATTGGACATTTTATTTTTTACGCCAAGCAATAATAAAATTAGATTAAAAAAATCACACGTACACTCTCAAAAAAAAATCCTGTCTATGAAAAGAACTTCATTTATTATTTTTCATGATTGTATTTCCAAATCATCCCAAAATTACCATGATCATTTCGTGAATTTCAGTGATTACACGAACATCCATCATTTCAGATAATTAAAGAACTTCACAAGATTGCTAATTTTGTGTTAAAATTCAAAATATAAAATATAAAACAAGACCCATGAACGAATTAAATTGAATCGATAAAACAAACCTCTCGTGAAACTGAATCGGTCTGGGGGTCACCCGGCAGCTCACGGACAAATGAGTGAACCCACTTCAGTTCTTCCAGCGTCAATTTAACCCTATTATTTATACCATCATTTCCACTATCAAAATCATTATTCTTAATGTTATTATTATTTTCTAATTTCTGATTTTTTAAATCATGAGAAATAGAATCGACGGAGGCAGAAGAATGGTTATCCATTGAAATGATGAAATAGGAGTAGTGTTTATGTGATTTGAAGGTATTGAAAAGGCAGAACTGGAAGTTTGAGATGGGGCGGAGGAGGGCGACAATGGCAGTGGCAGTGGCAGTGACAGTGACAGTGACAGTGACAGTGGCGGTAAGAGAAGACGAGCAAGAGGAGTGAGAAAGTGAAACTGAAATGTGAGATTCAAAATACCATTAGCTTTGACTGGCCTTTTATTTTCCAGTTTTGCTATAAGTACAGAAAAAATAGACAAAATTTTTATAGATAGACACTTGGCAAATTTTCATTGATTTTTGACAAAATAAACACAAAAATTACATCGTATAGATGGCAATGGGACGGGTTCGGTAAAACCCGTGCCTCGGGGCGGGGCGGGGTGGGGTGGGGACGGAGCAACTTTTTGCCCTGTTTGTTATCCAGTTTAATTTTTTTTATTATTATTATATATTTTTTTATATTTTGAAAGTTTCGAATTATGTTATTATTAGAGAATAAAATACAAATTTAAAATAAGTTTTTAAAGGATGAATTGTCTAGAAATAAAATTATTTTTAATTTTTTTTTTTTTTTACTTTTTCTTCACAGGGGGCGACCATTTACGCCCCGTCCTGCCCCATGCCCAGCGACGAGGCAGATTTTTTTGCCCCATTCGGGACGGGACGGGGCAAATTGTCATCACTAATTTCTATCAATAATTCACTATATCTATGGAATTATTCTTTATTTTCTCAATTTTATTGCCAAATGCATTTTCTAATAAGAAATTGCAATGTCTAGAGAAGCTTAAGTAGAAATGTGTGCATTTAAATTGACTAATCGAGTTCTAGTTTAGGTAGCCAATCAAGGAATGCTTTGTGTATTTCAACTTATGATTATCTTAATATAGTTTTCATTGTTGACAAGTAAAAATAATATCAAACTCAACGTTCAATTAGACCAATTATTAAATGTTATGAAATAAATGATTGATCGATTAAAATTGAAATAGCCCATGTTTTTTTTTTTTTTTTTGGACATAAATCTCCTTAGAACTAATCAATGATGATAGGATGTCCCAATCATCTTATTCTATCGTAAAAAGTATACGATGAATTTTTTATGAATGAACAAATATTTTTATTCATTCATTCGAAGTTAGACAACAATAGAAATTTCTTGTTGAATTAAAATTATGAATAATTCCAATTGTACAGAAATCATCTCATAAAAACCATACAGAAGTCTCACATGGGAGTGGATCTTATGTGGAATAAAATAGTTCAAAAAATAACCACCCCTCTGCTATGTGTATGGTCTGTAACATTTTGTACGCACAATTTTCTGTACGTACAGCAACTCTCTAAAATTACGTACTCAAAACTAGTAAACATCACCAAAGAGAATATAAATACAAATACAATCAATGTTGGTTTCAAATTATTTTTCGAGTTCATTCGACATGCTACTCGGGTATAGTACGTTCACCAAGAGGATAATACAAATTCGTACTTCGTCACTAAGGGTAATCTACAAGTTTACAACGGAATGCATGCCAATTTGCTCGTAATACGTACAGGGCTAACTTGCCCATTCTTTTTCCTGCAAGGCATGTTTGGCTAAGCCCTAAAAGGGTAAGCACACTTACTGTGTAAAAGTGACTTGTATTAAAAATTTTCCAAAAAAAAAGTAACTTGTCAAGAAAGGGCAAACACGTTTGACTAAAAAGGTTACTTGGAAAGCAACTTTTGGATATTCAAATATGTTTGGCTAAGCTTAAATAATTCCATTTTAAGCTTAGCCATATATGCTCTAAATGACTAAATCCATCAAAGAAGATACAGTCACAAGTGCCATTTTTGCAAAATGAAAGAAATCAATTCAAACAAGATGAGGATTGACAGATGACCGATAAAATGGTACTCTTAAAACTGTTCAGAGAGCCTATAAATAAATTCTACAAGGGAATCCTTCTGAGTGTTACAACAGGCAACAAATACAGTCCCTACAAAATTCAATAGATTTTATAATAAGACGCCGCTGGCCAAAGTCCATTCTTGGTTATGACCATGAAATCCTCTATGATACAACCTTAAAAACCTGATTTTTGTGCCTACATTACTTGGCCTTTGGTATGTCGAGATCTTTGAATATGGGGCTATCAACTCCCACTCCCATAGCATTCAGTCCATTGTCGACGTATATAAGAGCACCGGTGATTGCAGAAGCCAGTGGAGATGCTAGGAATGCGGCAGTGTTTCCGACCTCATCTGTTCATTGGTCTTCAAAGTTTAGATACGAGAAAATTGCATTATTGGTCCCTAACCTAACTCATTGCCTCATTAGAAAGTTAGTCCTCGACCTTTCGAAGGAGCAAATTGATCCCATTATACAATCATTTCCCAACTACAGAAACCACGCCTCAATTAAGATGCAGTGTCCTTGCATGCATAACTTTTTAAAGATAGGTTGTGTTTTCCAACTGTGCTAGTGTTAGATATTTGAAGTGAAAAATTTTCTATGGGGACCACATAATGATATACAGAGATTTAGCACTTCCGTCTTGTGGATTGATTGTACAACTACAATGTAAAATTGAGGACTAACTTAATAGGTTGGGGACCAACAGTACAATTGTCTCTTCAGATGCAGTTGAACGTGCTCGAGGGACATAAGAATAAGAAACTGAAGCAGGAACGTATTTACAGAATTTACCTGCAGATAATTCTTTCTGAAGAGGTGAATTAGCTAGGGAGTAATCAATCATGGTATCAATGAACCCAATTGCTTTAGCAGCACGGCTCCTTAATGGTCCTGAACACATTTCACATTGCAGTTGAAAGGAAAAAAATGAGCAGGATCGCTAATTAGATCTGCCTAATACAGAGTGGGTCAACTGAAAAATGAAATCATTTCATGCGAAGGAGTCTTAAAATGGGTATACGCAAGTGTAATGAAAAATCATGTGGTTATGAAGACGCTGTATTCTTTTATGATGTCAGTTACGGACACAAACAGTAATATCTGAATCTGAAAAGATAAAATGTTGGGCAAAGGCTAATTCTCGGTTGAACAGGACAATATTACCAGCAGATATAGTGTTGACCCTGACTTTATGTTTTCTTCCTGCTTCAAAAGCAAGAACCTGCAGAACACAACAAATTAACACCTTCAAACCAAATTGTGAGAAAATGCGGGAAAAAACTACAATGATCATTCATAAACTTGCCCTTGTGTCACTCTCAAGTGCTGCTTTTGCTGAACTCATGCCACCTCCATATCTGTTTGTATTTAAAGTTAATAACTTCTGTGGAAAGTAGTAGTAGATTTTACACGAGAATAGGAAGAAATGCTACAAACTCAAATACCCTGGAATGATCCTCTCAGAAGCAATGTACGTGAGAGAAATAGAAGAACCACCTGCAAAAACAGCCCACCTTTAAATCCGACTAGCAGGTTTCACATGATAAGGGCATGTTTGGCTAACCTTAAAAGTTACTTTAAATAACTTTTTCTTCCATACGTGTTCGTATTTTTTAAGAAGTTACTTTTTTCCAAATTTTCAGCACAAAATATTTCTTTTTTGACACGTCTTTACTCATTGTCAAAAAATGCAAGTTTACTTCTTTTAAGCTTAGCCAAACATGCTTTCTAATAATGCTAAATTGGAAATGCAACATTTGAAAAGATGAAAGAAAGCACAAATAGTACAAGTAACAAGACATGCCTGGGTTCATAATTGGAAGGAAATGTTTAAGTAAGGAAACATAAGAATAACTTGATGCAGATATTGCTGCAAGATATCCCTTTCTTGAGGTCTCCAACAGAGGTTTAGTCACCTAGTTATAAACACCTCTGTCAAGATCAAGTGAAAATATTTACATCTGCATAATATAAAAGAAGGTGTTGTACCTCTGGGCCGTTAGCGAGTGAATGTACAAGAATGTCAATGCTCCCAAAATCCTGTTTTACAGTTTCTGCTACTTCCTGTAATGGCATTTCAAAAAACATGTCAGAAAAAGCATGGTTGAGGTGAAAGTAAATAAAATTAACTAACATAGTGAAGTCTGAAACTCTAAGAAAATACTAAGATTTTCCAGACCTCACTGGATAATCTTGATCAGTAAACAAGAAAAATTTACAAATTGAAAATAATCTAAAAAGGAGTTGTCTTCTTTAAGTGACGGTCCCATAAAACAACAACAACATTCTAGTAGTGAAAGAAAATAGCAGGTACCTGAACAGTCCAATTACTGGATCCAGCATAGCGCTTATTTGTTTTTATCTGATTGAAGAACAATAAAAACAAAATTCATTAAGCACCTCTACAACATTATTGAAACTTATTGGTTGCTATCAAAGAATCCTTATTTGTTGAGATTACATCTTCTGGAACATCTTCAGGATTGTCAAAAACTGCGTCTAATGGATAAACTTTGGTGATTTCCATCAAAGAACCATCTGGCAACCTGACATAAAATTCTTTGTAAACGAAAGAGATTTCTCACACATTCTCTTTGTTAAGTTTAAAAATGAAAGGTATATGATTAAAAAATCTTACACGCGTGATTCATCAAATTTCCCCCGTCGCAGGCTCATTTCAAAAATGTTTAAAGCCTATGTGAATTAATTCAACAATTTAACTAAAGATTAAACATACTGAGTGAAAGCAAATATATGCAGATAGAAAATTTCTGATATTCTACTTACAGGCACCCATGTGCCAACAAGAATTTCAGCTCCTGCTGCAGCCAGTGATTTTGCAATAGCCCATCCATATCCGTTATCATCAGCAATGCCTGCTATAAATGCTCGTTTCCCTAAAACAGCATGTACAGCTTCGTCATAAAAATACTTATGTTACACTGTTATCAACACATAGAGGAGCAAACAGTGAAATCCTGGTATTGCACTAACGTAGAGACCATTTAATCTTCATTATTCCTGACAAACAAGAACTTCGCTACAGATTATTAGCATAACAAACAATAATCTTTAGAGCACAAATACCATCCATGCCCACTAACTGTAAAAGATTCAAATTCCTTTGACAGGCTTGCACGTATTGACATATATAAAAGAATAAAGAAAGAATCTCATCCAACCACATGAACAACTTCCTTCAAACCAAAAAAGATTTCTTACTTGATGTGAGGGTCTCAACATGTAATTGAGATAAATGAAGAATATGATTATTACCTTATCAAGATAAGCTACTCCAATATTTTCTTCCTTAAATGCTAATGTTAAACTTGGAGGCAGTTAGAGGATACTCAAAATATTATTTTCTTCATTTTTTTGTTGAATTAATTTGTTGTGTTTCATCTCATATGCTGTTGTAACCATCCTACCCCAAAAGAATGTAATTATACCATATTTCGTTCATGAATAATGAAGGCATACTTTTAGTGAAAGGTCGGATTTAGTTATCCATGACACAAAATATAGAAAGATAGCAGGAAAAGTATGCATGAATATATGATTTTTACAGTAGAAAATGGTCTTCCAGAATCCAGTAACAAAAGGGGAAAAAATAAAAAACACCTTTCAAATTGATCGGCAATCCAGGTGCAGGCTTGTTTTCACCAGCTTCACACATTGCCTTTGTGACGACTTCATTAAATTTTGAGGGAGATGTGAAAGTACAGTGGAAGAGTTGTCCAGATGATATATGACAAGCACTGGAAAGCTTAGACCACAATGCCCCTTGATGATCGGTGCCACCACGTGCCAGGCGTGCTCTTATGATTCTTCCAGCTGAGAAAAGAGAGGGTTTAAAGGCTGCAATTTGCAAACTTGAAACTGAAGGTGCTGCCATTTTCACTTCAGAAAAATGTTGAGACCTGTTCGATATGCCAAAATTAGAACTAATCTGCCATAATAATTAGAATAGAAGTTCAGAAAAATGTATGCATAAATGTTGTTTGCATATGTGCATAATTAGATAAGCAAAATGTTAATGAAAGATATGTTCAAGATAAAATGGATGAAAATGATGTTGGAGATAAAAAGGGTGACGAACTTGGTGATGAAATGAATGAAATTGATAGAAATAATCTTAGAGATGTCTCGATTGAAAAAAATGTCAAGGATATTGGGAATGATAGGCTTGAAGTAGATGTTGCACAGCTTCCTTCGGATCTTGGATTGAGAGTTCCAATACAAAATTATGATGCTAATATTCAAGATATAATTCAAAGAGCATATGTGCAAAGGGGTCCATAATAACTTCGCAATCATGAATTTCCACCCACAAAAATAGCTAACAAAGATATATGACTTTGTGTTTCATGATATAACGAGCATCCTACTTGGTTGGAATATAATAGAGCAAAAGATGCTGTATTTTGCTTCTACTCCTATCTTCTCGGTTCAAGTGGTGGTTCATTTGTTAATGGCGAGTTCTCAAATTAGAAAAAGAAGGAAATTACAAAAAACACGTTGGGGCATCAAGTAGTGCACACAATGAGGCTCGGTTCCATTATGAATCATTCAAGAATAGAGAACAAAACATTTGATCATGTCTCTTTAAACAATCACATCAAGCTCAAACAGAGTATCGAATTTTTTTGAATGCATCAATTGTTTGTGTTCGATTTCTTCTATACCAAAGGATGGATTTTCGTTGACATGACGAATCTAAAGATTCAAAAACAATCAAAGAACTTTCTTGAATTATTACTTAAATTATTAAATTGGTTGTGTGATCATAATGTTGAGATTAAGGCTATTGCTTTGACGAATGAACCTGAAAATCACAAATTACCATCACCATGAGTTCAGAAAGATATTGTGAGTGCTAATACTTCTGAAACTCTAAATGTGATTATCAAACATATAGGGGATAGCTTGTTTTCTATTCTAATTGATGAATCTCAAGACATTTCGATAAAAGAGCAAATGTCTGTTGTCATTCGTTATGTGAAGAATAGACGCGTGTATTGAAACATTTCATTGGTGCCACGCATGTTTCGAGTACTACAACTATTGCACTTAAGGCTGCAATTGATCAATTATTCCCTAAGCATAGTTTAATTATATCTAACTTGAGAGGTCAAGGATATGATGAAGTTAATAATATGCGAAGTGAGTATAATGGTCTCAAATAATTTTTTGAAAGAAAACCCAAGTGCTTATTACATTCATCACTTTGGTAATCAACTTCAACTAACTCTTATAGTTGTGGCACAGAAACATCTTAAAATTGAAGCTTACTTCACTTTAGTACACAAATTGGTGAATGTTGTAGGAGAATTGACTAAGCAGAGTGATCTTATTCGAGAAAAATAAGGACTCAAAATTCTTGAAGCACTTAGTGTTGGTAAAATATCAAATGGACGGGATCTCTATCAAGAAACTACTCTTAAGCGTTCTGGTGATACACGTGGGACACTCACTACAGTTGTTTGGTTAACTTGATTCTCATGTTTTTAGCCACCATTGATATTGTTAAGTTGATTGCTATTGATACTACAAATTCCAAAACAAGAGGTGATGCAGATATTTTATTGGAGACAATATTAAAATTTGAATTTGCATTTAATCTACATCTCATGAGAAAAATCTTAAAAATTTCAAACGAATTGTCAAAAGCATTATAAAGGAAAAATCAAGATATTGTCAATGCCATGAGATTGGTGAATTGATGTAAAATACAACCTCAAATCATGACGGATGATGGATTAGATGCTTTTTTTGAAATGGTTTGTTCATTCTGTGAAGCTCATAAGATCAATATTCCAAATATGAATGATATATTCACAACTCTAGGTCGTTCACGATGTGCCACAGTGACAAATTTTCATCACTTCCATGTGGAAATATTTTATGCCATCATTGACATGGAACTTCAAGAATTGAATAATAGTTTTTCAGAGGTGAATAGTGAGTTACCACTTTGTGTTACGTGTTTGTATCCAAATAATTTATTTGCTGCTTCTGACAAGAACAAGCTGATTCGACTATGTTAGTATTACCCAACAGATTTTGACACAACGGATATATAGGAGCATGATGATCAATTAGATACATATATTCTTGTCATGCGCACCCATGAATATTTGGAAGGATTACAAGGCCTCAGTGATCTTGAATAGAAACTGGTTGCGAAAAATAAACATGTATCTAATAGTCTACAAGATTGTGCCATTAACCTTAGTTCTTCCCATGGCTACTACTATAGTCGAGAGAGCTTTCTCTGCAATGATTCAATGTCAAAAATCGTCTATGCAATCGAATTGAAGATCAGTGGCTGAATGATAGTTTGATAACATATGTTGAGAATGGTGTATTTGACAATATTGAAAATGATATCATTATGCAACGTTATCAAAGTATGAAAAATCGTAGAAAATAATTGTAATAAGATATTGAATGCATAAATTTTTCTTAACTTTTTTATGAGTTAAATTGTGCCCTCACTAACTCCATGTGTCAGCGTTCATCGCTGGGAAAATGTGAAAATATTTTTTTGTGGGTGTTAAAATTATATTTTTATTATATTTTGGTAAAAGTTGATAAAATGTGTGATTAAAAAGTTGTGGGTCTCTTGAAATATGTAGTTAAAATTAATTGTTGATTTTGACTTAGATTAAACTCTGAATTTTAATTTCCACCTAACAAGAGGAGCGTACATTTTTGCAAATATTATGTGTTAAAAAATTGCAGGCAAAAACCTAAAAACTTTTACAACTTTGATCTTTTAACATGAATTTTAGATGTTTGATTCAATAACCCAAAGTGAAGCTTTATACCCTATTCACATAACCTTATCTATCTCGCATCACTAAAATCACAAAGGAAGTGCTAAAAGCAGGTTGTGCATAAAATCCAATGCATTATTGTTTTAATAATTGGACATACTGTAAAAAAAAAAAAATAATAACAACTTATCATTATCGAGATTCCATTTTCTCAAACCCTCACCAAGTAAGCAAAGACCAAAAGAAAACAAAAACGACAAACAGGAATCTTTACTAAAAAAATATGAGATATTAAAAAACCCTCCAAATAACGAATGTGTATAAAGTAGGATATTAAACCGTAAATCTGATAAATTAAACGAAATTAGTGGAATGTCGTCTACACCAATATTATAAGAGCGCTTCCAAGTACTACATTTTACTCAATTCTCAGCAGCAGAAAATTTAAGAATCCTTCAAATAACAAGTGGATTTTTCACTAAAGTGGGATATTTACTCATAAATCTGACATATTAAACTAATTCGTAGCAATGACGTTTATACCAATATTATAAGAATGCTTCCAAATACTGTAGTTTACTCTTTCACATCTGCAGAAGTTCTAAAATCCTTAAAATAACAAAAGGGTTTTGTTAACGAATGCTTCCAATATGCATACCACTCAATTCTCAGCTGCAGAAAGTCTAAAACCCAATTGTGTTCTTTGCAAAACATATAAAAACCTATACACACAGACAAGTAATTAACTGTATTGGAGAACGAGAACGAGAATGTGTGAAAGAAGGACCTTGGTGTTACTGAGAGCGCCAACGTTGAAATCGCGTCGCAGTCAAAGGCAGCGGCCACCGTGCAGACTTGAGATTTGAGACGTTTCGTGGTTGCAAGTTCTATAATTATAGCTACAAGGCTATGGTTTGGTCGAATGACCACTCTGATGAGGCTGTTCGGTCAACTCCGAGCGATTCTTAAAAGTTGAACCCAAATCTTGTGGCCCACCGTCCGGCCTTTAGAGCACTGTGAGAGGGTAAATCGTGGGATGTGTTTCACCATATCAGAAAAGAAAAGCTTACACGTACACTGGTGTCCACAAAAAGTCCAATTCAATATCTCAGGAATTGAACTATCACATTGCGGTTGTTAATAAGGTAGAGACTACCTCACTCCTCTTTTTTGTACCATTGGATTATGCCCCGGGGGCAACTCCGAGCAGTTCTTTTATAGCCTGCTAATTGCCATTCAGTTGTATTAAGTGTTTGATTGGTATGAATTTTGTTAATTGATTTTTTTACCATTGGAGATAAAGTTGGTGCTACCTACAATAAAAGAATTCAAAACTAACGGTTGAAATGGTGAAATAATGATCAAAAAATTGATATTAATTGGATTAAAATCTCTACCAAACATGCTCTTAATAAAAAAGTCATATGGACAGGGATGAAGTCAGGCCAAAAAAATAGGATGCCTACATGGCGCTCCTCAAGGGGCGGGTACCATAGCCAAAAAGAAGGTCTCTTTAGGATTGTCAATGGATCGAATCTGTTCAAATTCGATCTGATCCATTAAGAATAATTATTCGAATCGATCCGATAATTCGACCGATATTTGAATGTTAAATCCAAATCCGATTAGTTATGTTATCGGATATCCTATCCAGTAACCCGATCCGAAATTTAAAAAAATAGAAAAAATAAAAGTTTTATTTATTTTTTCTTTAAAAATCATAGCCTCGATAAGATTTTAATTATTTATTTATTTTTAAAAATATTTGAACTATCTTGATGGTAGGGTTGGCAACGGTTCGGTTATGAGTCGGTTCGGCTAAAACCATAACCGCACCACCAAATTTTTGACCATACCATAACCGCACCATAACCACGTAAATCGGTTCGGTTCGGTTCGATTTTTATCTCGATTCGACACGGTTCGGTTCGGTTAATAACCACGAAAATAAATTATTTTTTATAAGTTCATCCGTCAAATTGATATAAAACAATTTATGAAAAAAGTCAATGAAAACAAAAACACAATATTCCAAACGAAAATGCAAACTCAAACAATATTCCAAACGTAAATGCAAACATTATCCTAATTTTCAATTGTAAAATACAAATTTAACAAACAATATTATAAATATAATAATACTAAACTTTTCCTTCATTTTTAATTGTTGTGCATCGAAGTTACTTGATGCATTCTTCCCTACAAGTCTTACTAGCACAGATCAGTATTCAAAGTTGATTCCTATTCATCCTTGGCAGTATTGGCACGTCTAAAAAAACATCGAACTCTGTTTTTACATGATCAGCAGTAATAGAATGACTAACAAATGTAAAAAAATTTCGGAGGCGACGACGATTTGGACCGTAGAGGCAATGGAGCCGTGCGTGAGTTTGTGGTTGTGGAGAGTAGGGTTTGCATTTATATACTGTCATACTAATGCTATTATGGGCTAATGGTAAGTAGACTGGCCGAATGAGTCAGGTAGATGTAATGAGGAGGGGAGGGATTTTGTTTTGATTTGGATATAAAAATAGTGTAAAGCCCATTATCAATTCAATTTTTTTTTTTAGCGGGTAATCGGTTCGGTTTCGGTTCGACGACGTAAATACCATACCCGCACCATTACAAACCGGTTCATTAAAATCAAAACCATATCCGCCCCATTGCACCATCGGTTCGGTTTTTTTCACCCCATTCGGTTCGGTTAACTGCGGTTTTCGATTTTGACGGTTCAAATTGCCATCTCTACTTGATGGGTTCACTGATTATATTAAAAGGCCAAAATCAAATTTTTTATTCAAGTGATGCTCCTTTTTAAATGAAACTCTTCTTGGATTGATTTAGTGATATTCCAATGTGGAATACTAACTTATTAAAGGATTCTCATTTTCCAATGATTTAGTGATTTTCAATGTGAGATATTAATCATAATCATTTGTCAATTCTAAAGTGTTTACTAGTTTACTTTATTATTTTTATTAAAAATCATAGTCTCAATAAGATTTTAATTATAAACAATATCAATTTAAACAAAATAAATTATTTTGGACATATTAGTTGTTAGATTTTATATTATAAAACAAATTACTATAGTAAATCTAATCAATAAATTAATTATTAGTTTTATCTTATTTAATTAATAAAAAAATTATATCTCTTCAAAATTTTCAATTAAAAATATTATACTATTATATAATACTATTTATTATTAACAATTATGTGCCCTATAATACAATTTTCATATTGAAAAAATAGTGTCATAAATTATGCGATAATATAAAAAATATTATATATTTTTATAATAAATCGATTAGGTTGTTATCGGATCGGATTGACCTATATCCATATTTAATTCATTTAGTTAACAGATTATTGGATTCGAATCTCAATCGGGTTATTGGATTGAGACCCTACATTCATCTCCCATTAATTTCATCGAATTCGGATCAAAAAATCCAATTCATTAACAATCACATGTTTTATGTGTTTAATGGGTAAGCAATTTGGAAAGGGGTAGGGGCATGTGTCCAAATTTAATCGGATGGTTTAACGGAAAAAAAAAAAAAAAAAAAAAAAGCCACAGGGGTGTCAATCACCCTGTCACCTAACCTTGCAGCATTATTCTGACTAAATTACTAACAAAGCTTTTTGAAATTAAAAATTCGTGGATCACATTAAATATATAATTAAATATCAATAAAAATCGTGAATTTAATGAAATATATTATCAAAATAATGGATAAAATCGTAATTCCAATAAAATGCGACGTTAAAATGAAATTTGATCAACATGTAGTAGCCCCTTTTAAAATTCTTCAATTTAATTTAATTTTTTCTCTCTCTTACTTTCAACCACACAATTTTCAATAAAATAATATTACACTCAAATCGAAAATTTTTCAACCACACAATTTTCAAAAAAATACTATTTCCCCATTATAAATCCAAATAATGGGGGTCAAACGAGGGCATAATATCAGAAGAGCTTTGCCAAATAGAGGTTTAGTACTTCTTTAGTCATTCTCTATCCATACATGATATTACGTCCTTATTTGGTAAAAATAAAAATTCAGATTTTAATTTAAGCGAAAGGCAATAATTAATTTTAATAACACATTTTATGAGACTTACTATTTTTTAACTACAAATTTCATCAACTTTTATCAAATTTTGCTAAAAGCAAGATTTTAATCCTTGCCAATTTGAAATCGATTATCAACAATTACCAAACATGCTTTTATAGACCACATCTTTTGCTTTTAATTTTTTATTTTTTTCTCTCAAGAAAGTTCATTTAGGTCAAGGTGGGACGATGTTTTCTGACTATTAATTAAAAAAATTAGGGACCTACCTATTTTTTAGTGTTGGGCTTGGATTCCCGAACATATAAATTTTGAGAAAAGGAAAATTTCATATGTAAGACTTTAAGTATACACATTTCAAAATCAAGAAAATAAATTTTAAATTTCAAAAATCAAATTTTTATTAAAATTAATTTATGATTTAATTAATTATTTATTTATTTTATTAATTAAATGTATTTAGGTCACGGATCTATAAATTTTGGTCACAAATGAATAATTTAATTAGTCATTTATTATTTTTCGATCACAAATTAAAAATTTTATGTCACAAATTATTTTACGATCATAATTTAAAAATTTTGTAGGTCATAATTTGTTCATTGGTCACAAATCAAAAAATTATTTAGTCACGGATTAATTTTTAGTCACAACTTATCAAATTGTTGGTCATAATTTATTTCTCGGTCACAAATCAAAAATTTTGTAGGTCACATATTATTTTTTATCATGAATCAAAAATTTTATTGGTCACAACTTATTTATTCATTGAAAAATATTGTATTAATTGGTAACGATTAATTTTTCGATCACAAGTTAATCATTTGTGAGTCACGGTCACAATTTGTAGGCCACGTATTACAAATTGATCAATTATTAGTCACAATCAACCGAATAATTGGTCACAAGTATCCAACCCGATCTCATCCCACCTACGACCAATTGGTCACGATTAATTTTTCGATCACAAGTTAATCATTTGTGAGTCACGGTCACAATTTTTAGGTCACATATTACAAACTAATCAATTATTAGTTACAATCAACCAAATAATTAGTCACAAGCATCCAATCCGATCTCATCCCACCCACGACCACCACAACCGCCATCACTATCACCATTACCACCCACCAGACCAAGCAAAACTACAATCGCCATCACTATCGAATTGCCATTACCACCGCAATGCCTATGCCACCACCAAACTGTCACTCAATGCTTGTGCCGCCACCATCAACACCGCAATCAAAATATTTGATTCACTAGAAAAATACGGCAGTGTGCATTTAGACGTAGGAAATAACAAGCAGTATTGATATTCAAAACTGTTATAGATTTTAAACATTTTCAATTTCCAACATTCGTTGTTAGACTATTTTGGCATCAAAGCATGGCATACATGATGAATGGAAAAATGAACACATTTCAACAACCATCATAACAGAGAAGAGAAATCACAACAAAATCACAAAATCCCAAATCGATCAACGCTGCAAACTGAAGGGAGAGACCACGTCACACAACCACCGGTCAACAGTATCTGATCCAATCACCCATCACACATAGCATCGCACCCAACCACCCATCACTGCACATTACCACCGCACATTACCACCGCACCCAAAAATGCAGGAAAGGAGCCCCGATTTGCAGCGCGCCCATGAAGAAACGTCGTCGGCGCCTCGCTACATGTACCACTATCAAACACCACCTCCCGATGCCTCGCTGCTTACACTGCATCATCACACACAGTGCCGCTGATTCGAGTTGCTGTAGTGACGGCGACGGCGACAATCTGAGTAGAGAGATGGGTGGTGAAGAGAGGAGAGGTCGGTGGCGACGACGACGATCTGAAAGTGTAGAGAGATGATGGTAAAGAGAGAGTGAAGAGGAAAGGAGAGAGAGAAACCGATTTGAATGGTGACGATATGGTAATGGCTGTGTTTAAGAATATAAATTAATTTATAACATCCGATTTTTGAAAGGTTAAACTATCCATCTTATTTTAGAATTGTGAATTGTTAAAATATGGAATTGTATAATTCCCACTTTGAGAAAAACATGTGGCCTTAACATAGTTGATGTGAGAGCGATATTTAAACTTTTCAAGTCCTACTTTAAAAGTTTTTGAGGAAAATGAAATATTTATTGAAGATGAGATAGATGACTGGACATATCCACAAGTCTCTTCTTACCAAAGAGACACTCTGTTGCTTATTAAGAAATAATTATAAAAGAAAATTATCAAACACCTTCTAATAAAAGACATGGAACATTAATGTGGACAAGATTTTCAAAAATAAATAGGATTGCTATAAAATTAGGCACATAAAATTCTTGATTTTGAGCTTTCGAATTAAAGTAGCACATCACTTATTTAGAAAATCAACATTTGTTTAATAATTTACGTATGAAGTCAAACTTAGATGAGTAGGCGAATAGGGAGATTTTTATAAATGGCCTACTACTATTCATTTTTGGTAAAATGTCTATAATACCCTTAATGAAAGGATTTGTCATATTTGCACAAGATATCCTTAATTTATTGGGATAGTTCTAAATTCTTCTATTTCTCTCATTTCGAGTTTTAATATATAATTCCATCCTTTGATCTAATAAATTAGAATAATCTGTAATATAATTGTCATGTAATTTACTAAAATTATCATATTCCTTAGATGAAATATCCATAATCTCTAGTTGAGCAAAAATATTTCTTATTTTTTCAATAGTTTTTCTAACAGATTATCTAATCCTTTAATTGTATAACCTGGCATTATTCAGATAATTCCTTACAAGCTTTATGAATAACATGTTATATAAAGTTTTTGCAAATATGAAAAGTAATAATCCCTACGATTCTTTCAAGATATTAGAAGAATTCTTTCTAAATTTAACAAAGACAATAATTTTACCTTACTTTTGATCTTGAATCTGTATTCTTAGAACCGAGTGACCTTCAGGCTCTGAATCTGCAAACTGCTCCCTCAAAATGGCCTCTTGCCTCAATGGGAATTCTGCTATTTCAGTTTCTTGCCCTCACTGTATCTTTTCTTAGAATTAAGAGTAAAAATCTTAAGTAAAGAAAATTCTTT
>NW_019238972.1:0-1876 GCF_002742605.1 Olea europaea var. sylvestris
TCATTGGCTCAATTCTAATCGAATTAGACTAGCAATTCCCCAAAAAATGAACAAACCCGAAGTTCTCTTGAAATAAAAAACTATTACTCGTTGGCTCGATTCCAATCGAATTGGACTAGCAATTCGCCAAAAAGGAACAAACCCGAAGTTATCATGAAATCGAAAGGCACTTTTCATTGGCTCGATTCCAAACGAATTAAACTAGCATTTCACAAAAAACGAACAACCCCGAAGTTCTCTAGAAATCAAAAACTACTATTCATTGGCTCGATTCCAAACGAATTAAACTAGCATTTCACAAAAAACGAACAACCCCGAAGTTCTCTAGAAATCAAAAACTACTATTCATTGGCTCGATTCCAAACGAATTAAACTAGCAATTCGCCTAAAATAAAGAAACCCGAAGTTATCATGAAATCGAAAGGCACTTTTCATTGGCTCGATTTCAATCGAATTACACTAGCAATTCGCCTAAAATAAAGAAACCCGAAGTTATCATGAAATCAAAAACCACTTTTCATTGGCTCGATTCCAATCGAATTAGACTAGCATTTCACAAAAAACGAACAACCCCGAAGTTCTCTAGAAATCAAAAACTACTATTCATTGGCTCGATTCCAATCGAATTGGACTAGCAATTTGCCAAAAAGGAACAAACCCGAAGTTATCGTGAATTTCATTGGCTCGATTCCAATCAAATTAGACTAGCAATTCGCCAAAGACGAGCAAACCCGAAGTTATCACGAAATCAAAAGCCACCTTTCATTGGCTAGATTCCAATCGAATTAGACTAGCAATTTGTCAAAAATGAACAAACCCGAAGTTACCTTGAAATCAAACGCCACTTTTCATTGGCGCGATTCCAATCGAATTAGACTAGCAATTAGCCAAAAACGAACAATCCCGAAGTTATGATGAAATTAAAACCCACTTTTCATTGGCTCGATTCCAATCGAATTTGACTAGCTAATGAATAAACCCAAAATTATCCTGGAATCAAAAGCCACTTTTCATTGACTCGATTCCAATCGAATTAGACTAGCAATTCGCCAAAAATTTACAAATCATAAGTTATCATAAAATCAAAAACTACTATTCATTGGCTCGATTTCAATCGAATTAGACTAGCAATTCGCAGAAAATGAACAAACCCAAAGTTTACATGAAATCAAAAACCACTTTACATTGGCAAGATTCCAATCGAATTAGATTTGCAATTCGCCAAAATCGAACAAACCAGAAGTTACCTTAAAATCAAAAACCACTTTTCATTGGCTCGATTCCAATCGAATTTGACTACCAATTCGCCAAAAACGAACGAACTAGAAGTTATCATGACATCAAAAGCCACTATTCATTGGCTCGATTACAATCAAATTAGTTTAGTAATTCGCCAAAAATGAATAAACCCGAAGTTATCATGAAATCAAAAATAACTTTTCATTGGCTCGATTCCAATCAAATTACACTAGCAATTTACCAAAAACGAACAATCCCTAAGTTGTCAAGAAATCAAAAACACCTTTTCATTGCCTCGATTCCAAACGAATTAGACTAGCTATTCGCCAAAAATGAACAATACTAAAGTTATCATGAAATCAAAAACCACATTTCATTGGCTCGATTCCAATCGAATTAGACTTCTAATTTGCCAGTAATGAAAAGCCCGGAGTTATCATGAAATCGAAAGGCACTTTTCGTAGGCTCGATTCCAATTGAATTAGACTAGTAATTCGCCAAAAACGAAGAAACCTGAATTTATCATGAAATCAAAAGCCACTTTTCATTGGCTTGATTCCAATCGAATTAGACTCGCAGTTGGTCAAAAACGAACAAACCCAAAGTTATCACGAAGTGAAAAACCACTTTTTATTGG
>NW_019238973.1:0-1876 GCF_002742605.1 Olea europaea var. sylvestris
TTACGATCAGCCTGTCAAATATCAGCCCATTCCGACGCCGTCCCGACAAATGACGAAATTGCCCCTGGCGCGACTTTTGTTTACGATGAACCTGTCAAATTTCCGCCCATTCCAACACCGTCAGCAATAATGATGAAATTGCCCCCGGCACGATTTTTGTTTCCGATCAACCAATCTAATTTCAGCCCATTCCGACTCCGTCGCGATAAATGACGAAATAACCCCCGGGGCGATTTTCGTTTCCGATCAACGTGTCAAATTTTAGCCATTCTGACACCGTCGCTATAAATGACGAAATTACACCTAGTGCAACTTTTGTTTAAGATCAACCTGCCAAATTTCAGCCCATTCTGACACCGTCGCGAAAAATGATGAGATTGCCCCTGGCGCGACTTTTGTTTTCGATCAACCTATCAAATATCAACCCATTCCGACACCGTCGCGACAAATGACGAAATTGCCCCTGGCGCGACTTTTGTTTAAGATCAACCTGTCAAATTTCAATTCATTCCAACACCATCGCGAAAAATGACGAAATTGCCCCTGGCACGATTTTTGTTTCCAATCAACTAGTCAAATTTCAGCCCATTCCGACACCGTCGCGTTAAATGACGAAATTGCCTCTGGCGCGATTTTTGTTTTCGATCAACCTGTCAAATTTCAGCCCATTCCGACACCGCCACTATAAATGACGAAATTGCCGCTGGCGCGACTTCTGTTTCCGATCAACCTGTCAAATTTCAGCCCATTTCGAAACAGTCGCGATAAATGACGAAATTACCCTCGGTGCGACTTTTGTTTAAGATCAACATGTCAAATGTCTGCCCATTCCTACACCGTCGCGAAAAATGATGAAATTGCTCCTGGCACAATTTTTGCATCCGATCAACCAGTCAAATTTCAGCCCATTCTGACACCGCCGCTATAAATGACGAAATTGCCCCCGGCGCTACTTTTGTTTCCGATCAACCTGTCAAATAGCAGCCCATTCCGACGCCGTCGCGACAACGGACGAAATTGCCCCTTGCGCGACTTTTGTTTAAGATCAACCTGTCCAATTTCAGTCCATTCCTACACCGTCGCGAAAAATGATGAAATTGCTCCTGGCACAATTTTTGCTTCCGATCAACCAGTCAAATTTCAGCCCATTCTGACACCGTCGCGAAATTGACGAAATTGCCCCCGACGCGGTTTTTGTTTCCGATCAACCTGTCAAATAGCAGCCCATTCCGACGCCGTCGCGACAACGGACGAAATTGCCCCTTGCGCGACTTTTGTTTAAGATCAACCTGTCCAATTTCAGTCCATTCCTACACCGTCGCGAAAAATGACGAAATTGCCCCTTGCGCGACTTTTGTTTAAGATCAACCTGTCAAATGTCGGCCCATTCCTACACCGTCGCGAAAAATGACGAAATTGCTCCTTGCACGATTTTTGCTACCGATCAACCTGTCAAATTTTGGCCCAGTCGAACACCGTCGTGATAAATGACGAAATTGCCCCTGGCGCGATTTTCGTTTACGATCAACCTGTCAAATATCAGCCCATTCCGACGCCGTCGCGACAAATGACGAAATTGCCCCTGGCGCGACTTTTGTTTAAGATGAACCTGTCAAATTTCCGCCCATTCCAACACCGTCAGGAAAAATGATGAAATTGCCCCCGGCACGATTTTTGTTTCCGATCAACCAATCTAATTTCCGCCCATTCCGACTCCGTCGTGATGAATGACGAAATTGCCCCCGGGTTGATTTTCGTTTCCGATCAACGTGTCAAATTTCAGCCATTCTGACGCTGTCGCTATAAATGACGAAATTGCTCCTGGCGCAACTTTTGTTTATGATCAACCTGCCAAATTTCAGCCCATTATGACACC
>NW_019238974.1:0-1876 GCF_002742605.1 Olea europaea var. sylvestris
CATCTCCAAACGCATATATGTCGTAAACTCAGTTTCCAACCCTTTTATAATTAAATGGCGTCTTTGGGATAGCCTTGGTTGGAACTCGATTTAATATATACACTGCCCTTTTAAGAGCTTCAGTCCACTGGGATTTAGGAAGTTTGGAATTACTTTGGATACTCCTACCATGTCCATTATAGTTCAGTTTCTTCATTCTGCTACGCCATTTTGGTTCGAAAAACCAAGCCTGGTGCATTGGGCAACTATCCCATGCTCTTGAAGAAACTCAGCAAATGGACCAGGTGCTTGTCCATCATCGGTGTATCTACCATAATATTCTTCATCTCTATCTATTCTCACAATCTTAATTTGCTTTCTACATTGTTTATCTACTTTGGCCTTGAAAATTTTAAAGGCAACTAGTGCTTCGTTCTTGTTATGAAGCAAGTAGATACACATGTATTGTGAGTAATCACCAATGAAAGAGATGAAATATTTCGGACCATACGAGTCCATATATAGACTACAAATATCTAAATGTATGTTCTCTAATATATCTGTACTCCTCTTAGCACTTAGATTTGTTGGTTTGGTTTTGCTTAATGCAGTCCACACAAGTGTCAAAATCAGTAAAATCCAAAGTACTAAGTACTCCATCATCTACTAATTTCTTAATCCCTTCTATGGAGATATGTTCCAATCTCCGGTGTCACAACATAGAGGAATCTTCATTCATAACACATCATTTCATACCAGTGTGAACATGCATAGCATTGTAAGTAGTATTATTTTGTAGATTAATAGAAAAAAGGCCATCAGATTTATAAAAATAAATTGAAAGATAATTCTAAGAAATTGAGGGAATACTCCAAAGGTATAAGTCTGGAGACTGAAATCAAGTTTCTAGAAAAAATTGTAATGTAAAATGTCTTTTCTAAATTCAAAATAAATCCACTGCTTATAACTGAACTGTATGTTCCAACAGCTTCCACATGTGAGCGCATCTTTTTTTTTTAATAAATGCACTGCTCACTTTCACTAGTTTCATTAGGTTTTGCATACCCTATAAGGTATTCGAAATATGGATTGTAGAACCAGAATCAATCCAACATGTGTTAGAAATAAAATCAACAATATTAAATTCATAACAGATAAGTGAGATTGATTTACATTTCTTCTCAAGCCATTTTTGAAACTTCATGTAATCTTTCTTTATGTGTCACTTCTTTTTACTGAAAAATACTTGGATTCCTTTTTTTTTTTTTTATTCCACTTTGGGGAGGTATTTTACCTTTGCCTTTTCTTTTAGCTTGTTTTTCGTCATTTCCTTGCGTTGCCGTCAATGCACTTTTATCCATTTCCATTTGTCAATCTCCCTTCTTCCTGAACACACGTGGTCAGAAGTTCATAAATTGACCATTTATCCATATGCGTGTTATAGGATATCTTCAAGAGTCCACATTGATGTGGAAGGGTATTCAAAATATATAGTGCACAAGGAAAGACTTAGACATATCAATCTCAAGAGTCTTCAATTGAGCCGCAATGTCCCTCATTTGCATGATGTGCTCACGTACAACTCTCTCAGTAGTGATACTCATAGATGAAAACTTCACAATCAGGATGTTGGCAATCTGAAGTATCAAATTGCTTATCAATAGCTTTCAGCAATGCCTTAACATTTTTATGCTCTTCGACGAAACTACGAATACCAGCAGAAATCTTGTTCTTTATGAACATCACACTAAGGCGATTGGATCGCTTCCGTCATTCATAAAGAGCAATTTCATCTAGAATGCTAGTCAGAGTCATTTTTTTTTGTTCGTCTTTCCTAATGGCATAATCAATGTCCATCCACCCCAAATGAAGGAAAATCTTTCCTTCCAGACTTTAT
>NW_019238975.1:0-1876 GCF_002742605.1 Olea europaea var. sylvestris
GCCAATGAAAAGTAGTTTTTGATTTCATGATAACTTCGGGTTTGTTCATTTTTGGCGAATTGCTAGTCTAATTCGATTGGAATTGAGCCAATGAGAGGAGGTTTTTGATTTCATGATAACTTCGAGTTTGATCATTTTCGTCGACTCGCTAGTCTAATTCGATTGGAATCGAGCTAATGAAAAGTGGCTTTCAATTTCATGATAACTTCGGGTTTGATTATTTTTGACAAATTACGAGTCCAATTCGATTGGAATCGAGCCATTGAAAAGTGGTTTTGGATTTCATGAAACTTCGGGTTTGATCATTTTCAGCTAATTGCTGGTCCAATTCGATTTGAATCGAGCCAATGAAAAGTGGATTTCGATTTCATGATAACTTCTGATTTGTTCATCTTTGGGAAATTGCTAGTCTAATTCGATTGGAATCTAGCCAACGAAAAGTTGTTTTTGATTTAATGATAACGTCGGGTTTGTTCGTCTTTGGCAAATTGCTAGTCTAATTTAATTGGAATCGAGCTAATGAAAAGTGGATTTGATTTCATGATAATTACGGGTTTGTTCATTTTTGGTAAATAGCTAGTCTAATTCGATTGGAATCGAGCCAACGAAAAGTGGCTTTCGATTTCATGATAGAGTCCGGTTTGTTCATTTTATGTGAGTTGCTAGTCTAATTCGATTGAAATCGAGCCAATGAAAAGTGGTTTTTGATTTCACAATAACTTCGAGTTTGATTGTTTTCGGCTAATTCCTAGTCTAATTCAATTATAATTTAGCTAATGAAAAGTGGTTTTAATTTCATGTTAACATCGGGTTGTTCATTTTTGGCAAATTGTTATTCTAATTCGATTGGAATCGTGCCAATGAAAAGTGGCTTTCGATTTCGTGATAACTTCGGGTTTGTTCATTTTTTGAGAACTGCAATTCTAATTGGATTGGAATCGAGCCAATGAAAAGTGGTTTTTGATTTCATGATAACTTCGTGTTTGATCATTTTCGGCAAATTGCTAGTCTAATTCGATTGGAATCGGGCCAGTGAAAAGTGGTTTTGATTTCATGATAACTTCAGGATTTGTTCATTTTTTGGCGAATTGCTAGTCTAATTCGATTGGAATCGAGCCAACGAAAAGTGGCTTTCGATTTCTTGATAACTTCAAGTTCGTTCGTTTTAGATGAGTTTCTAGTCTGATTCTATTGGAAACGAGCCAATGAAAAGTGGCTTTTGATTTCATGATAACTTCGGGTCTGATCGTTTTTGGCTAATTGCTAGACAAATTTGATTGGAGTTGAGCTAATGAAAAGTGGTTTTGATTTCATGATAACTTCGGGTTTTTATCCAATTGCTAGTCTAATTAGATTGAAATCGAGCCCATGAAAAGTTGCTTTCGATTTCATGATAACTTCGGGTTTGTTCATTTTTTTGAGAAATGCTAGTCTAATTCTATTGAAATCGAGCCAGTGAAAAGTGGTTTTCATTTTTATGATAACTTTACATTTGCTGGTTTTAGGCGAGTTGCTAGTCTAATTCGATTGGAATCGAGCTAATGAAAAGTAGTTTTGATTTCATGATAACTTCAGGTTTGTTCATTTTCGACGAATTGCTAGTCTAATTCAATTGGGATCGAGCCAATGAAAAGTGGCTTTCGATTTCATGATAACTTCGGGTTTGTTCGTTTTAGGCGAGTTGCCAGTCTAATTCGATTGGAGTCAAGCCAACGAAAAGTGGTTTTTGATTTCATGATAACTTCGGGTTTGTTCGTTTTAGGCGAGTTGCCAGTCTAATTCGATTGGAGTCAAGCCAATGAAAAGTGGTTTTTGATTTCATGATAACTTCGGGTTTGATTGTTTTCGGCTAATTGCTAGTCTAATTCGATTGGAA
>NW_019238976.1:0-1876 GCF_002742605.1 Olea europaea var. sylvestris
AAACCTTTTGCAAAATTCCGTGATGATTTGAGTGATTTTTACAGTTCAGTAACCCTGTGAAAACTTTTTGCAAAGTTGAGTCACCATTTGGGTTATTAACTCTACAAATCAACGAGCACACAAAACATTGATATCGTTCATCCTGTTATATCTAATTTTCGATTTTCTTTTGTTTCAAAAGCAGCTCTCAAATTTGAAAGAACATTCACGGCAAGACCTTTGTCACTTAAATGCATGACATCAAGCACGAAAATAAGCACATGACAATGGGATAAAATGTTAAGCCATTATCATAACGATTAACAAGACATGCCTCACTCCTAGGGCTGCTTGGAGAGGGGTCATGGTATCACAAGGAACCCATGTACCACATGAAAAACAAGTTTCATGAATAAACTTTGGGCTAAACACTAAGTATCAATGTATCATTTACAACATATAGAAATTCAAGTAACAGATTGGAAGCCACAAGCTCCCAAAGAACTATAGCAAAACTGAATGCATCTGCTTTATCATAACATCGAAGATTTATTATCTGTGGGACAAATGACAAACTACACGATATGACTTATCCGTCTTAAGAGACCACCAAGAGCCCCTCAAAAAGCCCTGTTGTTAGCAACCTATACTTCTATTTAGGAGGTCGTAAATTTAGAACCAAAAAAATCATGGGAAATCAAGGAATTCTGAGTTCTCATGAGAGATTGAAATCAATTATATGAGCGCACTATTGTGGAGATTTTACCAGGTTCGGGAATACCTGGATTTTTTTTCCTACTAGCAGACAATCTCAAATATCTTACTTTTGTAAAGTATGGACACTTGAAACATCTATATCAAAACCTCACAGAGAACTCTCTCTTCAACAAAAAAATAAAAAAAATAAAAAATAAAAAACAGTCAGCATTCAAGATAAGAAATAGGAGCCCAACATCTATACTGAAACGGTGGATACAAGATGACAGAACGAATTTGAACTATCTAGCCCATACATATTTCAAAAATTGTCACAATACATTAACGACTCAACATCATCAACATTGGTTACCATGACTATGTTCGAAAGTTTCACAAGTTATTGGGAAAGTTAAACTCAGGACACCAAAATGCATGCACGTGTAAACATATTCCGTGCCAGATTAGCCAAACCTCAAACAAGTCTAATGAGAGAAAGGAAGTGGGACCTCAGGTACCATCCACTTGGATGATCCAGTCTCTGGTGTCATCACCCTGCCCTTATTCTGGAACTGAGCAACAAAATCTGCCACTTTAACAACCTTGACCCAAATTTAAGCACATCGCAACAGTGGGGCAGTTATATTGAATCCGTACGAATATATGCTGCTTAAGCCCGAGAGGCCTACAATCAACTAAAAGGAAACTTATTAGACACTTCTAGTCACTATTTGGCATACGATTGGATTACTGGATTATAGCATGTTAGAGAGGCCTGCAGCATCCATATTTTGTTCTCTTCCCAGATTCAAGGCCTATGCACATATTCGTTAATGAATTATCAAAAGAGAGATGTCTGCAAGGCTCTTAGAGATAAAAATATCAAGGGCTTTATATGGTGGTAAATAGTGGCAGATAATTTGTTCAAACATCTTAAAGACCGGAGGAAAAAGATCTAATGTTTTTTCCTTCCAGTTGATTACCAACAGTATTGAACTATGTATGATCATCTGACTTCTATATCAGAACAGTGCATATACTTATTAAACAAAAGATCTACAGATAACACGTGGTGTGATGGATGAGATCTCCATTGCAGCCATATGGTAGCCCAAGACGACAATCATTAATGTTGCAATGCATCTATCTTCTGCATGCAATATATATGCCACAAATAGCAGACTGATAAGAATAATGGCAC
>NW_019238977.1:0-1876 GCF_002742605.1 Olea europaea var. sylvestris
TCGTAACGCTTGGATTATCGGCGTACGAAGAATTGAGCGTAACTTTTGCACCCGGTGTCCATTTTGGGCCCGTAAGTCCTTTTGGGAAATGTAGCGACCGTTTTGGATTGAACTCACCACTTGGTCGTGACGTATGAGGTATTTCAGCCATTTTTCGAATGTGTGAGCACTTGCAGATTTGGAACGCTTGGATTGTCGGTGTACGAAGAATTGAGCTTAACTTTAGCACTCGGTGCCTGTTTTGTTCCCGTAAGTCCTTCTTGAAAATGTAGCGAACGTTTTGGATTGAACTCACCACTTGGTCGTGACGTATGAGGGATTTCAGCCATTTTTCGAATGTGTGAGCACTTGCAGATTTGGAACGCTTGGATTGTCGGCGTACGAAGAATTGAGCATAACTTTTGCACCCGGTGTTCGTTTTTGGCCCGTAAGTACTTTTTGGAAATATAGCGACCGTTTTGGATTGAATTCACCACTTCGTCGTGAAGTATGAGGATTTCGGCCATTTTTCAAAAGAGTGAGCACTTGCAAATTCGGAACGCTTGGATTGTCGGCGTACGAAGAATTGAGCTTAACTTTAGCACTCGGTGCCTGTTTTGTTCCCGTAAGTCCTTCTTGAAAATGTAGCGAACGTTTTGGATTGAACTCACCACTTCATCGTGATGTATGAGGGATTTCGGCCATTTTTCGAAAGAATGAGCACTTCCATATTTGGAACGCTTGGATTGTCGGCGTACGAACAATTGAGCGTAACTTTTGCACACGGTGTTCGTTCTGGGCCCGTAATAACTTTTTGGAAATGTAACGACCGTTTTGGATTAAACTCACCTCTTTATCGTGACATATGAGGGCTTTTGGCCATTTTCGAAAGTGTAAGCACTTGCATATTTGGAACGCTTGGATTGTCGGCGTACGAAGAATTGAGCGTAACTTTTAAAACCGGTGTTCGTTTTGGGCCCGTAAGTCCTTTTTGGAAATGTAGCGACCGTTTTAGATTGAACTCACCACTTCGTCGTGACGTATGAGGGATTTTGACCATTTTTCGAATGTGTGAGCGCTTGCAAATTCGGAACGCTTGGATTGTCGACGTACGAAAAATTGAGCGTAACTTTTGCACATGGTGCCCGTTTTTGGGCCCGTAAGTACTTTTTGGAAATGTAGCGACCGTTTTAGATTGAACACAGCACTTCATCGTGAAGTATAAGGGATTTCGGCCATTTTTCGGATGTGTGAGCACTTGCAAATTCGGAACGCTTGGATTGTCGACGTACGAAAAATTGAGCGTAACTTTTGCACACGGTGCCCGTTTTGGGCCCGTAAGTACTTTTTGGAAATGTAGCGACCGTTTTAGATAGAACTCACCACTTCTTCGTGACGTATGAACGATTTCAGCCATTTTTTGAAAGAGTGAGCACTTGCATATTTGGAACGCTTGGATTGTCGACGTACGAAGAATTGAGCGTAACTTTTGCATCCGGTGTCCGTTGTGGGGCCGTCAGTCCCTTTTGGAAATGTAGTGACCGTTTTGGAGTGAACTCACCACTTCGTCGTGACATATGAGGGATTTTGGCCATTTTTCGATAGTGTGAGCACTTTCTTATTTGGAGTGCTTGGAATGTTGGCGTACGAAGAACTGAGCGTAACTTTTGCACACGGTACCTGTTTTGGGCCCGTAAGTACTTTTTGGAAATGTAGCGACCGTTTTAGATAGAACTCACCACTTCTTCGTGACGTATGAACGATTTCAGCCATTTTTTGAAAGAGTGAGCACTTGCATATTTGGAACGCTTGACTTGTCGACGTACGAAGAATTGAGCGTAACGTTTGCCCCCGGTGTCTGTTTTGGGCCCGTAGTCCTTTTTGGAAATGTAGCGAC
>NW_019238978.1:0-1876 GCF_002742605.1 Olea europaea var. sylvestris
GGAAATAAAAATCGCGCGGCGGTAATTTCGTCATTTTTCTCGACTGTGTCGGAATGGGCTCAAATTTGACAGGTCGATCGGGAGCAAAACCGCGCCGGGTGTAATTTCGTCATTTTTCGCGATTGTGTCGGAATTGGCTGAAATTTGACTGGTTGATCGGAAACAAAAACCACGCTGGGGGCAAATTCGTCATTTTTCTCGATTGTGTCGGAATTGGCTGAAATTTGGTAGTTTGATCGGAAATAAAACTCGCGCCTGCGGTAATTTCGTCATTTTTCTCGACTGTGTCGGAATGGGCTCAAATTGGACAGGTTTATCCGGAACAAAAACCGCGCAGGGTGTAATTTCGTCATTTTTCGCGACTGTGTCGGAATTGGCTAAAATTCGACTGGTTGATCGGGAAAAAAAATCGCGCCGTGGGCAATTTCGTCATTTTTCTCGACTGTGTCGAAACTGGCTGAAATTTGGCAGTTTGATCGAAAACAAAAATCGCGCCGGGTGCACCTTCCTCATTTTTCGCGATTGTGCCGGAATGGGCCCAAATTTGACAGGTTGATTGGGAAGAAAAATCGCGCCCGGAGTAATTTCGTCATTTTTCGCGACTGTGTCAGAATAGGCTAAAATTCGACTGGTTCATCGGAAACAAATCGCGCCGGGGGCGATTTCGTCATTTTTCTCGACTGGGTCGGAATTGGCTGAAATTTGGCAGTTTGATCGGAAATAAAAATGGCGCCGGCGGCAATTTCATCATTTTTCACGACTGTGTCGAAATTGGCTCAAATTTGACCGGTCGATCGGGAACAAAAACCGCGCCGGGTGTAATTTCGTCATTTTTCGCGACTGTGTCGGAATTGCCTGAAATTTGACTGGTTGATAGGAAACAAAAACCACGCCGGGGACAAATTCGTCATTTTTCTCGACTGTCTCAGAATTTGCTGAAATTTGGTAGTTTGATCGGAAATAAAACTCGCGCCTGCGGTAATTTCGTCATTTTTCTCAACTGTGTCGGAATGGGCTCAAATTTGACAGGTTTATCCGGAACAAAAACCGCGCAAGGTGTAATTTCATCATTTTCGCGGCTGTGTCGAAATTGGCTAAAATTCGACTGGTTGATCGGAAACAAAAACCGCGCCGTGGGCAATTTCGTCATTTTTCTCGACTGTGTCGAAATTGGCTGAAATTTGGCAGTTTGATCGAAACCAAAAATCGCGCCGGGTGCACCTTCGTCATTTTTCGTGAATGTGCCGGAATGGGCTCAAATTTGACAGGTTGATCGGGAACAAAAATCGCGCCGGGAGTAATTTCGTCATTTGTCGCGACTGTGTCAGAATTGGCTAAAATTTGACTGGTTGATCGGAAACAAAAATCGCGCTGGGGGCAATTTCGTCATTTTTCTCGGCTGTGTCGGAATTGGCTGAATTTGGCAGTTTGATCGAAAACAAAAATCGCGCCGGGGGCAACTTCGTCATTTTTCGCGATTGTGCCGGAATGGGCTCAAATTCGACAGGTTGATCGGGAACAAAAATCGCGCCGGGAGTAATTTTGTCATTTTTCGCGGCTGTGTCAGGAAATTGGCTAAAATTCGACTGGTTGATCGGAAACAAAAACCTCGCCGGGGGCCATTTCCTCATTTTTCTCGACTGTGTCGGAATTGGCTAAAATTTGGCAGCTTGATCGGAAATAAAAATCTCGCCGGCGGCAATTTCGTCATTTTTCTCGACTGTGTCGGAATGGCTCAAATTTGACACGTCGATCGGGAGCAAAAACCGCGCCGCGTGTAATTTCGTCATTTTTCTCGACTGTGTCGGAATTGGCTGAAATTTGACTGGTTGATCGGAAACAAAAACCACGCCGAGGGCAAATTCGTCATTTTTCT
>NW_019238979.1:0-1876 GCF_002742605.1 Olea europaea var. sylvestris
AAATATTTACGGTTTTCAAGCCAACTCGAAGCAAAGAGATTGTGTTTAACCTATGATGAGATTAGTGACTACCAAAGTTGACCTTTTTCGTAAGTTTAAAACTCCCATTAGCTTGAATGAGGTAAAAAATTAAAAATAAAAAATAAAAAAAAGTGATCAATGTTGATTGAAGTATGATGAGTGTATTTTCTACATATATTCAGGGTCTTAACTAATGACATTTTATAGTTCTTTTGATTAATTATTACCTAATTAGTTATATATTGTGTTTAAGATATAAAATTCATGATTTGATGAAAAATTGGAGAAACGGGCTAAAAATAGAGAAGAATGACGACATTAAAGTTGAGGGATTAAAATGCAAATAATCAAAAGATGGGAAACCTGCTCTAAACCTAAATTTCATCATATTCCACATATTTTTGGAGGTGAAGAACAAGGTTGGCAAGGTAAAATCAAGGCGAATTGCATACGAAGTTGAAGATTCTTTATCCGGTTTCAAGATTCAAGTCAAGAATATAGAAAATTCCTATATCTTCATAATTTCTTATTTTTGGGTGATGTCGTTTCAATTCTTTTTGTGTAATTTTATTATAGATATGCTAGAATTCTTCATGTATTGGATGGACGATGAAGCCTTTTGATTTATAGTTTTCTATTCAAGACTCGAGTCATTTTAGTTAATTATTGTGTTCTTGATTAAATATGCATTAATTATTTTGTTGTTTAAATGCTTGATCATCACTTTGAATAACTTGTTGTCTATTTGTAGTGTTAGAAAACTCACAATAAGTAGAACAGTGTGTATTTTAACGCATATTAGGAATAATATTTTATGGTGGGTGCAATTGTGTAAACATAATCTTGTGATTGAATGACCGCTTTTCATATAATTCAAACTAGGAATATGATCGGGTTCTGTTAAGAATAGATATGATATATCCTGAAAAGAATATTAGATATTAAAGGATTATTAATCGTCATAAATATATAAATTAAACTAAATTACATAAGTTGAGAACTGGGATTAGATATTAATAGGTGGATTCTGAAATTCAATATATTCGTTAGATATTTTATAACAATCTCATTTTAATTGCTTTCTTAGTTAAACTTGGTATAGAAAATCATTCAAAACTCTTTCTTGTTAACACATATCGAATTTGGTAGAACTTGTAAACTGAAATTAAACATTATTTATCGTAGGACTTTAACTCTCAACTCACTTTATCTATTACTTATTAGCGATCTCATACGCTTCCAGGTTTTGCATGAACAAAATTTTGGCATTGTTGCAAGGGAATAACAATTTTAATTTTAGTATATTAGATTCAATGTTTTTCCTTTTATTATTACTTTTTTTTGTTTTAGGTTATTCATTATACCACCTAAATTTTTTCTGTTTCACTTCTTTTAGGCTATCATTAGCTTATGTAAAATTATGGTGAGATCGATCTTGTCTACTAGACCCTAATATCGAAAGAATATTCAAACGACATAGAAGAGAACAAAGAGAAGCAAAGGTAATGTCTAACAATCAAAATCAAAATCCGATTCAGGATCTGATTCAACAACCACCACCATCTCCATTGATACCTATTGCTAGGAGATTATGTGAATCCAATGCCTGCATCAGTGCTATCTACTATCATATATCCACCCTTAGGACATGCTAACTTTTACATT
The DNA here is from genome assembly GCF_002742605.1 of Olea europaea var. sylvestris. Classification (NCBI taxonomy): domain Eukaryota; kingdom Viridiplantae; phylum Streptophyta; class Magnoliopsida; order Lamiales; family Oleaceae; genus Olea; species Olea europaea. The sequence continues at coordinate 1,687 of NW_019238979.1, forward strand.
AGACCCGATGTCATAAATCTCTTCTGAAATCATCATGACATCATATTCTTTTGGGCATATCCAAGCTTTTTTAATGTTGTACGAAGTCATCAGCCACGAGGGAATGTCATTAGATGCATTTCAAATGTGCTTATTCCCTCATACCTTGAAGGAGCACGCAAAAGCATGACTCTACTCATTACCTCTCGGG
>NW_019238980.1:0-1876 GCF_002742605.1 Olea europaea var. sylvestris
AAAAAAAAAAAATTAGCGAGAAAAGGTAGTATGTTAAAAAGTGGAATAATGATTAGTAGGAAAATAAAAATTCCTTTTAATTCAAGAATACAAGATTATCTAGACGTTCGCGGTTATATTATATCAAGAATAAATAATTCAAATGTTTGCCCAAATTTGATGGTTAATTCATAAATTGAATGTGAATCCGAACTTTTAGCTTTTAATTCCTAAAATGCTTTCAAACTCCAAGTCTTATATAGTATTCTCCAAAGTTAAGACAAAATCGATGGGTGGGCACCTTCTCTTAATTAAATCAAAAAACTAATCCGAACTAGATATGTAAGGAAAAGAATAAAACAAATTTTCTCTCTTTTTTGTGTCACAAATGTAAACATGGAAGAATTATTGTGTATTTATAGGATTTATTTGTTCCATCTAATATCTATTTATAGAGATATAATAGTTTCGATTCATGTATAATAATAATTTCAAATAAAGTCCAAATAGGAGTTCCAATTAAAGTTCAAATCCAATTTGTTCATAAGTTATTTAGTTATAAATGTAGCCTTAGAACTTCAATTACAAATACAATTAAATATACAACTTTCATAGATATTACCACAGACATGATGCAACATATATTATCTAAGATCCAATAATTAGATTATATGTAGTTAACCATGGAGCACTCAATCTAATTATTAGTATTTTTTTTTCGATTGAAGTAAAAGACTACACTTTCGAAATATATAAGATTGTAGAAACCAGTACATCTATAATACTTTGACCAATCATAATGTATTTGTCCCTATCTCAGATTCGATAATTAATTACGAGCACAAATAATCGAATTACCTCTCTAATTATTCTTTATAACTGAAGTAGTTGTGTGACTAATCACATTTGTCAAAGTTTAGTAGTTCCCAAATACTAACCATTCAACAAAAAGTATATTAAGTAGTCATTCTACCTATTTTTTAGATCAATGATTCTCAATACAAATTCATGTTCTCTACTTTGTTCTCAAGCTCCAAAATCACCTAAACATTTTACCAATCAAATTGATAGCAATCATTAGTAAATTAAAGAACTATTAAATCCAGTGATGTCGCAATGTGACAAATTTTCAACTTGAAATCAACTTGTGAACAATAACCTTCTACTGAGAAAATTAATGGATATATCATGCCAAGTATTATTGCCTTAGATACTAGCAGGTAACGGCAACGAGCTGTGGTTGAGCATTTTGACGACTTTTGAGCTGAAAATAAAACCACTAATGAAGTTTTTAAACCATCACATCGCGTCTCCTAAGTTTCCTAAAAGTTAAATTAAAATATTTTGTCCTCTTATTCTAAAATTGTAAATCGGGGGCATCAGCCAACCACACAACCATACATGGTCAGATTTTACAATTTCTAAGATTCAAGGAATCGTGCTATACGTCCATAGCCACATGGGCCCTCGATGTGCCCTAATGTAGCCCTAGACAAGTATCTTTATTCTTTTCCAAGTAGTACCTTGTACTTCATCATACAATACAATATGGTTCATCATATTATTACTTATTAACATCTTTTTCTTATTTTAAATATTAATACACGTACTTGCATACATTTGTTGCTTGGCTTAGAATGGATATTACGGAGACGTGCAATACGCCGAAAATGACAATGAGTAAGCCTTTTTTATCCTCAATTAACTAGCCCAAGCATAAAAATAAATTTCTAAGACACAAAAACATCAATTGTTGTTGATAATACAATTCTGATTAACAAGTTCTTTTCACCCCACTAGGGTTTTCATCTCCTAAGCTGACAAATTTTGATACTCAAATCGAAACAAAACAAGAAATTGCTATTTAATAGAGATATTTGAATTTGAATGGTCTTCT
>NW_019238981.1:0-1364 GCF_002742605.1 Olea europaea var. sylvestris
AACATACCCGAAGTTATTATGAAATCAAAAACCACTTTCATTGGCTCGACTCCAATCGAATTAGATTAGCAATTCGTCAAAAATGAACAGACCCGAAGTTATCATGAAATCAAAAACTAATTTTCATTATCTCGATTCCAATCAAATTAGACTAGCATTACGCAAAAAATGAACAAACCCGAAGTTATCATGAAATCAAAAACCACTTTTCATTGGCTCGATTCGAATCGAATTAGACTAGCAATTCGTAAAAAATGAACAAACCTAAAGTTATCATGAAATCAAAAACCACATTTCATTGGCTCGATTCCAATCGAATTAGACTAGCAATTTGTTTAAAATGAACAAACCCGAAGTTATTATAAAATCAAAAGCTACTTTCCATTGGCTCGATTCCAATCGAATTAGACTGGCATTTCGCAAAAAATGAACCAACCCGAAGTTATAATGAAACCAGAAACCACTTTTCATTGGCTCGATTCCAATTGAATTAGACTAGCAATTTGCCAAAGATGAACAAACCCGATGTTATCATGAAATCGTAAGCCAGTTTACATTGGCTCGATTCCAATGGAATTGGACTAGCAATTCGCCGAAAATGATCAAACCCGAATTTATCATGAAATCAAAAACCACTTTTCATTGGTTCGATTCCAATCGAATTAGACTAGCAATTCGTCATAAACGAACAAGCCCGAAGTTGCAATGAAATCAAAAACTACTTTTCATTGGCTCGATTCCAATCGAATTAGACTAGCAATTCGTCATAAACGAACAAGCCCGAAGTTGCAATGAAATCAAAAACTACTTTTCATTGGCTCGATTCCAATCGAATTAGACTAGCAATTCGTCATAAACGAACAAGCCCGAAGTTGCAATGAAATCAAAAACTACTTTTCATTGGCTCGATTCCAATCGAATTTGACTAGCAATTAGCCGAAAACGAACAAACCCGAAGTTAACATGAAATCAAAATCCACTTTTCATTGGCTCGATTCCAATCGAATTAGACTAGCAATTCGTCATAAACGAACAAGCCCGAAGTTGCAATGAAATCAAAAACTACTTTTCATTGGCTCGGTTCCAATCGAATTAGACCAGCATTACGCAAAAAATAAACAAACTCGAAGTTATCATGAAATCAAAAACCACTTTTCATTGGTTCGATTCCAATCGAATTAGACTAGCAATTTGCCAAAGACGAAAAAACCCAATGTTATTAAGAAATCGAAAGCCACTTTTCATTGGCTCAATTCTAACAGAATTGGTCTAGCAATTCGTCAAAAATGATCAAACCCGAATTTATCATGAAATCAAAAACCACTTTCAATTTGCTCGATTCCAATCGTATTAGACTAGCATTT
>NW_019238981.1:1429-1876 GCF_002742605.1 Olea europaea var. sylvestris
AAGTTATCATGAAATCGAAAGCCACTTTTCATTGGCTCGATTCCAATCGAATTAGACTAGCAATTCGTTGAAAATGATCAAACCCGAAGTTATCATGATATCAAATACCAATTTTCATTGGCTCGGTTCCAATCGAATTAGACTAGCAATTTTCGAAAATGACCAAATCCAAAGTTATCATGAAATCAAAACCACTTTTCATCGGCTCGATTCCAATCGAATTAGACTAGCAATTCGCTGATAATGATCAAACCCGAAGTTATCATGAAATCAAAAACCATTTTTGAATGGCTCAATTCCAATCGAATTAGAACAGCAATTTGTCGAAAATGATCAAACCCGAAGTTATCAAGAAATCAAAAACGACTTTTCATTGGCTCGATTCCAATTGATTTAGATTAGCATTTCGCCAAAAATGAACAAACACGAAGTTATCATCGAATCAAA
>NW_019238982.1:0-1701 GCF_002742605.1 Olea europaea var. sylvestris
GAAAATTGTTTAATGCAAATGCTCCTAACCGTATTAGATTTATGATGATAAGTGATTAAAATGGAATAATGGGAATGATATTGTCATTTTGGTTCTCTTTTAAGTAGAAGATGCCACTGGCTTCCACTGTCCAAATTAAGTTATTCTTTTTGGTAATTCTAGTCTAAAACTGATGTAGTGAGCATAAAAAGCACCTAACCACTAGACCTTTTTCAGGACAGGGTTCGAAATCGGAATAAGCAGAAATATTGGTTCGAGTCTTATAATAGCCAGTTATTTATGACTTTATGATATAAAGTCAATATAAAGTCAATATAGTTTGAAGTGGTGTGTAAAAGACAAAGTAATTACACTTTTTCATGAGTTGCTTCAATAATTATTATACTTTTTAAATCAAAATACTTAAGATCATTATTTTTAAGAAAAGGCTAAAAGGTCAATGTGCTTTAGACCTTCAAGTTGTCTCTGTGTTTTTGTTACAATTTAATCTATCAAGCGAGATAATATCAACAATATTTAGCTTGATGCATGCAAAAAAGAAGTTCACTTTGTTTGTGAGACTTCCCCCTATACAATATATTTGTGACGCACGTCTCTACTGTTATTTTCAATACAAAATGCTGAGACAATTCTTGATTTTTAACTTAACATAATATCTCTTAATACACACACACACACACACACACACCCTCTCACGCACACTGATAAGTTACAAAATCCCTTTAGGACTGAGCTACGCGAACCGCAGGAATGACCGCATACACACACATGGGGGGTCAGAAATTTTAAATTTAGGCGGGACCCACCTCAGCCATGTGAGAGCACGGTTAGCCGTTGTGTCATCCTCTATGATCGTTTGGCTTAATTCATCCCTTTAAAGATGATATTTTCATTTTTGTTTTTCCTTTTGGTGTTCAGAGGTGGGGTACAACTCTAACTTTCAACAACTGTCCACTTAAAGTTAATGACATTTATTCGTCATCGTCACATAACAATTGACCTATCAAAAAATATGAACAAAAGTTTAGAATCTTTCTCAAAATTCATGTTCTCTACAACACAAGGATGCGTACTTAGTTACATACACATAAACATATACATGCACATAATAATGCATTTACAGTGAATAGTATATTTGGGGCGTATGATAATAATAAGAAAAAAGAAAAAAAATCAAAATAGAACCTTGATGTTCAAAGAAATTGTTTACATCTTAGTATCAACTGTTAAACAATCCAAAGAAAATAAAGAAAAAGGAGGAGGCTAGAGTTTCATTGATACTACATTAATTAATTAAATGCTAAAAGATAGTTTAACCTAAATACAAAGAGAATATATATAGGCTAAACAAAGGAAACTAAAAAGGACTATTCTACCCTTAATAAATAATAAATAATTCTATATTTCTTAACATCTCCCCTCAAACTCACGATGCGGCAGCTACAAGTATCGAGAGTTTGCCAACTAGAAAACGAAATCGAGAAATAGAATGCGACTTGGTAAAAAAATCTGCAAGCTGCAAAGAAGAAGAAACAAAGGGCAAAGTAATTGTGCCATGCTTGAGATGATGACGAGTAAGATGACAATCGATCTCAATGTGCTTAGTTCGTTCATGAAAAATCGAGTTGTGAGCAATCTGAATAGAACTTTGGTTGTCGCAATACATAGGAGTGGGATGAGAAAGAAAAACTCCCATATCTG
>NW_019238982.1:2007-2911 GCF_002742605.1 Olea europaea var. sylvestris
AGAATCATGACTACTAGAAGCAAATCCAAGGGAAGAGATCACAACAGAAAATTTCTCAAACCAAGCACGAGGTGCTTGTTTGAGACCATACAACGCTTTTTTGAGCTTGCAAACATACCCAGAATCACGTGAAACACCTGGAGGGGGTGCCATATAAACCTCTTCTTGAAGATCTCCATTCAGGAAGGCATTTTTAACATCAAATTGAGAGATACGCCACTGACGAACCGAAGCTACTGCAATAAGAGTACGAATAGTAGTCATTTTTGCAACAGGAGCAAATGTCTCCTCATAATCCATACCATACTGTTGAGAGTATTCCTTTGCAACCAACCTAGCTTTGTATCGCTCAATTGACCCATCAGAATTAGTCTTGATCTTATACACCCAACGACAACCAACAACACTCTTACCAGAAGGTAAAGGAACCAAATCCCAAGTACCAGTCTTATGCAAAGCAGAAAGCTCCTCATCCATAATTTGCTGCCAAAGATGATCAAGAATTGCCTCTTTATAGGAAGAGGGCTCAGAGAGACAATAAATAGAATCTAAAAAGGTAGAAAATGATAAAGAATAATAAGAATAAGCAAAATCTGGTAATTTTATAGACTTACGAATGCGTATGAATTGACGTAGAGGCGGATCCACAATCTCATACGGAGCTTGAGGGATCGTAGGAGAAGAGGACGCTTCAGGTGTGCCAGAGAGTAAAGTGTCAGTACTTGCGGAATGATTAGTACGAGTTGGTTGTAAAGACAACAGGGTAGGAACATGAGAATGGACATTTGAAGTAGTAGGCTCTTGAGAAGACAAACTATCAAGATTGCCAGAAAAAGGATCTATACGAATAAGATCAGATCTAGTCAGACTATGAGTAGTGGATGGAATAGAAAAGAAAGGTATA
>NW_019238982.1:10019-17254 GCF_002742605.1 Olea europaea var. sylvestris
TAAATCGTGTGTTTGCACTAATTTTTCAAGAAGAAAAGCAAAGGCAAGCCACCTCTATGCATCAGAATGTAGAGGCCGCTGTCTTTGCCAGTCATGGTGTTCTCAATCAACAACAATCCACCAAAAATACAAGTAACAACAACTATGGACAGAAAAATGATAGACCCATATGTGGTTATTGTGGCATGACTGGTCACAAGAAAGAAAAATGCCATAAACTACCTGGATACCTTCCAGGACATCTTTTGGCCAGGAAATCACCCACGAATGCATCAGCTCACCAAGTATCTACACCACTAGATGGTTCTGATGTAGTAAACAATCTTAGCAACATTCACATGATCCCTAACCAATGTCAACAAATAATCTCTATGCTGAGACCTCAACTTGAGGCTTTTATACCTTTATCTTCCACTTCAACCTCCACCAGTGCTATAAATCATGTTGGGAATTCGCAAATTCTCTCCAGAAATGCCTTCTGCTACAACTTTCTCAGGTAGTAGCCTTGTTTGTTTTGTTCATACATACATAGAAAACAATTGGATAATCGATACTGGGGCAACTGACCACATCGTTTGTTCAATCCTACAACTCACCACTATCACAGCCATCATTAATTAGGAATGTCAGGTTACCTAATGGCCAAGTTGCAACAGTCACACACAGAAACCGTCCAGTTGTCAAATGATCTCATTCTAACAAATGTTCTCTGTTTGCCATGTTTTACTTTCAATTTGATCTTTGTCAGTAAATTGGTTTCAGTCAATCATTGTTGTTTAATTATCATGTTTACTTACTGCTTTATTCATGACCTTTTATCTTGGAAGACGATTGGAGTGGGGAAACTTGATGCTAGTCTCTATGACTTAGAACCTTGAACATCTCATCAACAGCTTCCAACTTCACTTTTCAGTCCACCAAAGCCTGCTGTCAATGTTGTGAGCAATCACCCTTTTGATCTCTGGCATAGAAGATTGGGCCATATACCTAGCTCTAGAATTTCTGTCATCAATAAAATTGTATCGAATGTAGGTAGTGCAGCAAATTTTCATTGTACCATTCGTCTACTTGCCAAACAGCATATTCTACCTTTTCCTATAAGTACGAATGTATCAACCAGTATTTTCAAACTAATTTATGTGGATATATGGAGACCTTTTCATGGTTCTTCTATTGATGGTTCCAAATTCTTTCTTACTATTGTTGACAATTATAGCAGGTCCACATGGACTTTTCTTATGAATAACACGTCTCAAACTAGAAGCATTATTACAGCTTTTTATAATCTGATCCTTACCCAATTCAACACCAAAATTAAGCAAATTCGTTCAGACAATGGATCAGAATTTCATATGACTGATTTCTACCAATCAAAGGGAATTATCCACCAACTTAGTTGCATTGAAACCCCTCAACAAAATGGGGTGGTTGAGTGAAAACATCAATGCCTCATGAATGTTGCTAGATCCTTAATATTTCAATCCAATCTTCCAAAACAATTCTGGGGTGATTCAATTCTTATAGCTACTTACCTTATAAATAGAATCTCATCTCCCACACTTTCTGAAAAGACTCCTTATGAACTCCTGTTCAACAAAAGGTCGACCTATGACCATTTACGTGTGTTTGGATGTCTATGTTGTACTTCTCCACTCAAAAGAAATATAGGTCAAAGATTGACCCCAGAGCTGATGCCTGCATCTTCCTTGGTTATCCTATTGGAATGAAGGCCTATAAACTCTTCAATCTAGCCACTCAAACCTGTATCATTTCGAGAAATGTGGTTTTTCATGAAAATATTTTTCCTTTCCATAGCATACCTTCACAGATACCTACAAACGTTCCACACTTACCTCTTTTTGTGAACAACAATGTTCCCTTCCTACTCTCTTATACATCCGTAACCACAGACTTATCTCAGTCTCCTATTTCATCCCCTAGAATGCATTCTTCTTTTGCAAGTTCTTCTATTCCCAATGCAGGTCAATCTCATATTTCCTCGCCTGTATTACATACTTCACCTGCAGAACCACATCACACCACCACTTCTCCTATACCTGCACTCCGAAGATCGACAAGATCCTATAGACCGCATTTTTATCTTGATCAATACCACTGCAATTCGACAAAGATAAATCATCTCAAACTTCAATCTGATTCCAAGGTAATTGTCACACCTGATAATGGTAAACCATATGATATTTCACAATATGTTGGATATGGTCACTTATCTTCTGAAGCATATGTGATTTCCATTTCCTCATCTTCTGAGCTTACATCTTTTTACCAAGCCTCCAAGAATCCAGATTGGTGTGCAGCTATAGATGCTGAGTTCCAAGCCTTGGTTACTAATAATACTTGGATTGTAGTAGAATAGAATGAGAGTAATTTTCTCTTCTTATTCATTAGGTACAATACAGGTATATATATATAAAAAGATCTGTGGAGAAGATCCTGATTTCTAGGAACTAATTTACATTATTTAAGGGAAGTAAATTACAGCTATATACAGAAGATTAATATCCCTAAAAATATGAACCCATAATTATAGTAAACTGAAGATTCCCATATGTGGCTAGTTTGAATTCCTACACTCCCCCTCAAACTAGGCGGTATATACTCATTAAACCAAGTTTGGAACTTAGCTCAATGAAGTTCGGATGGAAGAGTGCCTTTGTGAGGATGTTTGCTGCTTGAAGCCGAGATGGAACATGTTTCAGTGATATAACATTGCTTTCTATCTTTTCGCTGATGAAGTGTCGGTCAATCTCAACATGTTTTGTCCTATCATGATGGACAGGGTTCTTGGCAATAGCTATAGCTGATTGGTTGGCACACATCATATTTATAGGACCAGAAATGCTGACTTTGAGTTCACCCAGTAGCCGTTTAAACCAGATTCCTTCACAAATACCTTGAGCTAAGGCTCGAAATTCTGCCTCAGCACTACTTCGTGCCACCACCTGTTGTTTTTTACTCTGCCATGTCACTAAATTTCCCCATACATAGGAGTAATACCTTGAAGTTGATTTTCGGTCAATGGGGGATCCAGCCCAATCCGCATCCGTGTAGACCTCTAAGAAGCGATTAAGAGTCTTTTTGAACATTAGCCCCTTTCCAGGATCCCGTTTAAGATATCTAAGAATACGGTAAACTGCCTCCATGTGTGTTTCTGAAGGGTTGCTTAGAAATTGACTAATAAGGCTCACTGCAAAACTTATATCCGGACGCGTGTGAGTCAAATAGATCAACTTCCCTACTAAGCATTGATATTGTCCTTTATCCACAAGCATTTCTTCAGCTTCAGACTTTAACTTTGTGTTAGGGTCCATAGGAGTGTCCACTGGCCTACACCCACTCATACTTGTTTCCTTCAAGAGATCCAAGACATACTTTCGCTGGGAAACTGAAATTCCCTTACTTGATCTAGCCACTTCCATTCCCAAAAAATATCTTAGATGTCCCAAGTCTTTGATTTCAAACTCTTTGGATAAGAGAAGCTTAAGTCTCCTCATTTCCTCTTCATAGTTTCCCGTGAGAACTATATTATCAACATACACTATTAACATAGTAATCTTACCGTTTGTGAAGAGTTTGATGAAAAGAGTATGATCAGCTTGAGACTGCAAGTATCCATCTTGTTTTAGCACCCTTGTAAATTTGTCAAACCATGCACAGGGTGATTGTTTGAGTCCGTACAGTGATTTTCGAAGCCGACAGACTTTGCCTCGTGTACAATTAGTTTCGAACCCAGGAGGCATATCTATATATGCTTCTTCGACTAAGTCCCCATTCAAAAATGCATTTTTCACATCAAGTTGAAATAAAGGCCAATCTTGGTTCACAGCAATAGATAACAAAACCCGTACTGTATTGAGTTTGGCTAGAGGAGCAAATGTTTCCTGGTAGTCAATTCCATATGATTGAGTGTAGCCCTTGGCTACCAAGCGGGCTTTGAACCGTTCAACACTACCATCAGCCTTTTGTTTTACTGAGAAAATCCACTTGCACCCAACTGTTTGCTTTCCAGGTGGTAGAGTTGTTAGAGTCCATGTGCCGTTCTTTTCAAGGGCATGAAATTCTTCCAGAGTAGCAGCTCTCCATTCTGGAACTTTTAATGCGTCATGAACTGTTCTTGGAATCTGGATTTTGTCTAGAGTAGTCACAAATGCTCTGAGTTTCTGGGAAAGTTTGGAGTGGGTCATATAGTTATGGATAGGATGCTGTGTACATGAGCGAATTCCCTTTCTCTGAGCAATAGGTAGCTCCAAGTTTGGATCATATTTTGCAACCTCTTCAACACTGTATTCTGTGTTAGGTTTAGTCTTACCTTGCGCTATTTCAGGAATTGCTGAGTTCGGATTGGACTCCTGGTTTTGCTGATTTTGAACAGGCTGTTGAGGTTGTTTTCTCCTACTATAGACTTTTATTGCCTCATTAGGAAGGTGGAGATGTTTTGGGTACATTTCTGACTTATCGGGAGGTGAATTGGGTGACTTAAATGTGTTTGGAGAGCTAGCTACTGTTTGTGGGCTTGAAGGTGATGGAGACTCCTGGTTAGGTGAGCGAAGAATTGAATTGAGTGGAGTTGGACTTGGCACTGGATCAATGAGAGTAGTCCAATCCCAATTTTGTGATTCATGTGTGTCTATCTCCCCCTAAATTACAGAATTGGGAAAAAATGGTTTATCTTCAAAGAATGTGATATCCATGGTGTGATAAACCCTTTTGGTGAGAGGAGAAAAACATTTATATCCTTTTTTGTTTGGTGAGTATCCAATGAAGATGCATTTGAGTGCCCGTTCATCAAGTTTCCCTCGGCTATGAGGGTGGATATGAATAAAGGTAGTGCATCCAAAAATTTTAAGGGGAATTTGGGAAAGTAGGTGTGAGTTTGGATAGAGGTCAAGGAGGGATTGCACTGGAGTTTTAAATTTTAACACACGTGAGGGCATTCTATTAATGAGATAGGTTGCGGTAAGAACAGCCTCGCCCCAGAATTTCTTAGGTACATTAGACTGGAACAGTAATGAACGAGCAACTTCAAGTACATGACGATTTTTGTGTTCTACCACACCATTTTGTTGAGGTGTGTCCACGCATGAGTTTTGATGGACAATTCCATAAGATTGGAGATACGGACTGAAAATGGAGTTGAAGAAATCTCGGGCATTATCAGTTTTAAGGACTTGAATTTTGGCTTGAAATTGAGTTTGAATCATGGCATGAAAAGTTTTAAAGATTTGGCTGGTTTCAGATTTATCTTTCATGAGGAAGGTCCAGCTTAATCGGGTATGATCATCAACCAACAATAGAAACCACCTTGCTTCAGAAATATTAAGGATTTTGGTTGGTCCCCAGATATCACCATGAATAAGAGAAAAAGGAAGAGTTGGTTTGTATGGACGTGGGATATATGTACTTCGAGTGTGCTTTGATAATTGGCAGACATCGCATTGAAATAACTTTGCATCTTTATTAATGAATAATGAAGGAAACAAACGACTCAAATACAAGAAATTTGGATGACCTAAACGGTAGTGCCACAACATGATTGCACTTGTTTTATTGGACTGACCTATTGACTCATGACCATGAACTGACCAACACTGGGGGGGGTCTGACACTAGTCTTATTATGACTCTGAGCTAGCATAGAAGAAGAGTCTACTTTGAGGAGATACAAGCCTGCACAAAGTTCAGCATTGCCAATCGTCTTCTCCGAACCCAAGTCCTGAAAAACATAAGATTTGCCAAAAAATTTAGTCCCGCAGTGAAGATCACGATTTATTTTGCTTACAGAGATTAGATTACAATTAAGATCGGAACAAATAACACTGAGTGCAGGATAAGATTGTGTGAGAGATATATGGTTCCTATTCCAACAACTCTTGAGCGTGAACCATTGGCAATACGCACTGTTTGATAGTCCTGACATGGAGTATAAGTTGAGAACAGTGATCTATCACCTGTCATGTGGTCTGATGCGCCTGAATCCACTATCCAAGATGTTGAGGGTGACTGATTCACATGAAGTGCCTGGTTTCCATTGTTGTGCACAGATCTGTCCCCTGTCCCAATTTTTAATGGACTGGTTGACATATTTCCCTTGCTAATCAGGTGCTGAAGCAGCTCCAACTGGTCCTACGTGAAAGGATTTTGGTTTTGTGATTTAGTTGCTTCTGTAGAGACTGCATTTACCCGACTCTCACGATAGCCAGCAGCCCTGTTTGGCTTCCAATCTGGTGGCTTTCCATGTAACTTCCAGCAGGTTACTTTTTCGTGGCCTGGCATCTTATAGTGGTCGCACCAAGGACGTCCCCTTCGTGGTCAATTTTCACCGGGAGTCTGGATCATCCCACGAGCAGCACAAGCAGCAGGTTCGACCATGGACACGTGGTCTTTGGCTGCAGCAAGGGCTGAGCCATCAGTGGATGCAGGTGTATTAGAATGTCCTATCATGACTCGTTTTTTGCTCCCCTCTCGACGTACCTCGAAAAAGACTTCTCGAAGACTTGGTGGGAGCTTGGCTCCAAGTATCCGACCTCGCACCTCATCAAGGGACTTATCAAGACCCATCAGAAACTTGAAGATGCGTTTGGTCTCTACTGTTTTCTTGAAATAGGTGCTGTCATCAGGACATTTCCATTCGTGAGATTCAAAGAGGTCCAACTGTTGCCAGTGTCGCGTCAGAGTGGTAAAGTAGGTGGTGACTGTGTTTTCTCCTTGCCTTAGATCATGTAGGATATTCTCTACATGGAAGAGTTCAGCAGTATTCTCACTACTAGAGAAGGTGTCACGGGCTGCATCCCATATTTCCTTGGCTGTAGTGTAGAGAAGGAAGTTCTCACCTATCTCGGTAGTCATTGAGCCAATTAACCAGGAAATGACCAGGTTGTTTTCTGCCCTCCAAACTCTGAATCTGGGATCACTTGAACTTGGTTGGACAGCAGCCCCTGTAAGAGAATCATCCCGGCTTCGTCCACTGATAAACATCATTATGGATTGCAACCATTGGAGATAGTTGTGGCCATTGAGCTTGTGGTTGATTATAGGGGTAATATTGTTTTCGGGAGTGGTCTGAGTGACCTGAGAATTGATAGGAGTATTGGGAGATGATGAAGAGTTGTTGGAAGTTTGTTCAGATTCGGCTATGGTGGATGAGATTATCACAGAGGTGACAGAGAAATATGAATTGAGAATAGGTTAGGGCCGGCGGCCAGACAGATGAAAAAT
>NW_019238982.1:21170-24628 GCF_002742605.1 Olea europaea var. sylvestris
AGTAACAACCTTTGAAATCGAAAGATGGTGGAAACTTTCCAATATATGCAAAAAATTTTGATGGTTGTTATATTTGCAAAGGGTTTTATTGTGTAAGGGAACGCCCAAATAGGAAAAATTGACTGTGTAAGGCATCGGGATGAGGATGCCAAATAATTAGCACTAGCTTAGTGAATTCGCTGCAGATTGTTGCAGTGTGATAAGATGCATGTTTTGATGCTACATTACAGGAATTTAGTAGGGAAGACACCAAACGTAGCACTAAACTATGATGACTACCGGGACATGGAGTGTTCCAAAACTTTAGAATACTCTGGACATGGAGTGTTCCAAATTGTATAGAACGATGAGAGTTCTACAAGAAATTCGTGTGAATCTACAGCAAAGTAAGTTGGACTGATCACCCAACATTTGGGCATCAAACGAAGGTAAAGTAAAGGAAACTGGATGAGTTCTTTGATGTGCATCGGAGGCATTTTGTAGATCTCGACGAAGATGTCGAGTTCTTTCGGTGAGAAAGCTTTATGAGGATCTTACTTGAAAATAGAAATTGCATGGATGATTTCTTGATCTATGCAACGTTAAGGTGTGCGGGATATCCGGAAAATGCGTAGATTTGGGAAGGAGTGAAACAAGACATCAGGTTGGAAATGTGATAAAGTAGGTAACGGAGGCAAGACAATGTTGGATTTACTTGATGGTCACATTGCATAACAGGTGGTAAGTGTGTTTTTGCACACGTATTATATATTTTAAAAATCTAATTATTGATTAAATTGAATGAATTTCTTCGCAATTGTATAATTATGACTTTTGTAAGTCAAAACCCCAAAATGAAAGAGAACAATGCAAAAAGAAGTGAAAAAGGACCAAAAGCGTACAGAATTGTGAAGTTAGGAACCAAAATGCATAAGTGTAGAAAGTTTAAAGATCTAGGATGCAATTTATGGAGGGTTTAATTGAAAGAAAAGTCAAAATTTGAGCACAAAATTGTATAAGATCAAAGTTGAGGGACCTTGAGTGAAAATTGCTAGAGGACTTGTGTGTAAAAATAAAAAGAAAAAAATGACATCAATTGGCAGAGACTTGACGCCTAGGCGCCATTTTAACAAAATATAGGGATTTTTTCTCAGTTTTTGTAACTTCAAGGATTTGATAGCAAATTCTTAACTTTTTTAGGGTTTTAAAAGCAGAGAACGTAGAGCCTGTAGGGATTTTCCTCATTTATTTTTTTATTTTTTTTATTTTTTTGGGTTTTTCTTTCCTTTTCCCTTTGATCTTTCTTGGTATTTTGGGGAAAATCATAGAGCACACAAAGGAAAATCAATCTATGAGTTAAGAAATTTTGGAAAAATCAAGAGCCAGTTATTATCTTCACAAATCTAACCAAACCAGTGTTTTATCTATAATCTTGTTGTTTCTTCATTATTTTCTTCTATTTGTAATATATTGTATGAATATTATCCTTTGTTATATCATATATAACATAGGCTAAATATTTGTGTTGAGATTATGATAGTAATTTAACCTAACTTGGATTAATTTTAATATTTGTTTTTTAATGTTTAAATTCTTATTTTCATTTGTTTCTACTATTGTATTTCTTGCATTTTCATATATATGGCCAATGAATGATTATGTTTAATGGTTTGTACATCATTTGAGGGAAGATTGTGCATATTATAATGAATAGTAGAAACTTTAGGTTTGTGTAGGGGATAGAGATAATTCATATCCCTAGGTGACCCATTAAACTATTTTTACAAAGATTCAATACAATTGTTTGGTTTTAATTAGCATAGAGATATAGTAGATTAAACCAATTAATTAGGACTAATTTTGCTCGAGAGATGTAATTGACTAAAATTGGAAGTTTGAGTCTAGCATACTAAATGAGTGGTTTATTAATTGACTTGTAGAGAAATTAATTAGGCAACGGTTAAACGAAACTATAAATCACAACCATGTTTTCCTCCAAAATTATCATGATTTTTTTTTCTTATCTTATAAATTTTTTGTCATTTTTCACATTTTTAAATCAAAATCTTTATTGTATGTTTGTGTTTTTTATTGTTGGAATTAAATTTATTAAAATTGTGTAATTGAAAGTAAACATTTTTCGAGGAGTCGACAACTTGGATTTAAAAAGTTTACTTTATTATTTGAGTGCGACACTTGCACTTACGACTTGCACTTTCTTAGCGAACAAGTTTTTGATACCATTGTCGAAAATGTTTTTACTTTGATTATTACTTTAGTTAATTTTAGTTTTAATAATTTATTTTTATTTATTTTTAATTGATTTTATTTTTGTATATTTTAGCTAACCCCCGTATTGTTAATCTATCTGGTGTTGGTATTCTCTCATTTCATTTTTTAGCTATAATTGCATTATTCCAATCTTAGCAAAGTAACCAAGTTTTTGCAATGTGTAATCTATATTGACTATGGATTTATGCTTGGAAGTTCAAGATGTAAAATTGGTCAAGTGATATAGGACAATGCTTGTATTTGGGCACCGATGTTCTCAATGTCGAAATTTTTTTAGTTTAGATAATATTTGAAAAGTCGAAAATAAGCACTGGACAATTTCGATGATAGTTACATGCTCATGGGAGATTAGGCATCTATTGATTGGGATGATAACATTAAATTTTTGGGAAATGGTCCTCCACTTTCGAATGAGAGGTGCTTCTAGTATTACAATAAACTTGTCAAGTTGGATAAAGAGGACATACTTGTGAGAGATTTCAAATATTGGGATAGATTTCAAAACTGGGGGTATAATCCACTTGATAGAGTTAATAGGAAAGACTTGCTATTGCCGTGGAGTTTGATTGCTGACCAGTCATTCAATCCAATAAGAGTTCAACTCTTGAAGAAGAGCCTAAAATGAGTGAAAGTTTAATCACAATGGAGCTAAACGAGGATGTGACAATCAATGAAAAGAAAATTAATTTACATTTTTCCGACCTAGTTGATTGCCAAGATATTGATTTTGTGATTAAGTCGGATGAGAAGGTAGAAATCTTCATAGTTGAATATAAGTTGGATAGAAAATGCAAGTCCTATTATATAAAAATGGACAATGTTGAATATGAAGATTAAATGAAAAGTGAAGTAAAACCAAACGAATAAAATGGGCAAGGCATCTAAAGCCTTCTTTAGATGCCCATGATTCAATTGTCAAAGTCGAGTTAAAGACTATAAAAATGCGCTTGTTAGGAAACAATCTAATTTTCTAACTTTTACGCTTTTTATTTAATTTTATGTATTTTCATGTTTTTATTTAATTTAATATTATTTTTTGTAGGTAATTTTTGAAGTCCCACATAACCATGGTTCCTCAAAATTTTAGGGATAAATTGTGTACAAGAAGGTCATTTGCCCAAGTTCATTGAGAGCATCACAAATCCAAATCAAGCATTGGTACCTCTTCACAAATATATAATTGAGGA
>NW_019238982.1:30149-53161 GCF_002742605.1 Olea europaea var. sylvestris
TGCATAATTGGATTACAAAGAGTCTCTTATAGTTTTTTGTACATCTTTTGTGCTTGATTTCTCGTTGTTAAGTGCACAAACACTAAGCATTACATTGTATCCTAGGACGTTAATTTGATTTCCTTGTGAACTCAACAGGTTAAGGACAAATATTGTTTTAAGGAGAGCATGAACACTCGACTCGAAATCTAATGTGGATTTTTTGTTCGAGTTTGACTCGAGTTATTGTCAAGCTTTCCCCACCTACAAAATTGTATTCCTTGAATTTTCTTGTCAACCGTTCCTGGTGATATTATGTTTTAATTTCTCAATACATGATAGGAAGTGTAGGCGCAGTAGTTTGTAATTATGTTATACAATTAATTACTAATGGTGTGTAACAAATAATCAAAATAGAAATATTTAATGCATCTTTTCAATAATTTCAGTCAAAATAGTTAGTATTTGATTTGGTCTACTAATTCTAAGAACATCAACGTACGTTAAGGGTCTACCTGATGCCAACGTCAACTTGAAGTCATGAGATTAAATTAAATCCTAGTAATTAGTATAGTTTTGATTTAGTATACTTTAAGTGTTAGCAACGCGGAACGAGGTTTGAAAATTCTTTGGTCATTGCTACTCAATCCATAACATAATCAATTTTCTACATCACGTGATTTATACTTCATCAAATATGATTCATGTACATGGGTTAAAAAGAGGACAAATTATATTTATTTTATTAGAATTTTTTCCGACACTAGTTTTAATTTATTATTATAAGTAATTAAACATAGAAAAGAATTGAAACATGATATGTGAGTTCAAATGAACGATTACATAAGTGTGACTCGCTATATTTTTACGTGACATAAGTATGGCATTAATTGTCCAACTTAAATAACCTTTTTATGAAAAAAGTTGTTTTGGTGAATAATATCTATGTTTTATTGTTGCGTCATATTCATTCTGGTTGAAATGTGTACAAAGAGTCGGTTCCCCTTTTTTTTTCTTTGAGATAATTAATGTTCACAATCAAGTCACGTAAGTTACCCATGAGATTAACCAATCTTGTTAGCGAGGTAAACATTAAATAATATACTAAATACTAACGTCTTAACATTCATGAACCATTTATAATTGTCTTTTATTAATTTCTAAATAAGTTAGATAGTTTTAAAAGTACTCTAAAAGTTGGGCAACTACTATGATTTTCAGGGAAACTACTATGATATCGGGACACCGTAAGGAAAATATTCCGTTTTCATTATTATTTTCATTTTCAGGGTAGTAGTGGGGCGTGGGCCATTGAACAAGTCAATATATTGACTGACTTGCTTCATTACAATTCCTACGAGCAAAGACTGGTCTTGCATAAAGAATAAAGAGAAATTTCACTTGTTTAATTTGAATTTTCTCAGTCAAACTTCCCACCTTGTCTCTTTCCCTCGATTTTCACCGTTCAAACAAAGACTTCGTAGTATATAACTACCTACCTTAACAAGCCCATAAAAATGTAAAACACAATTAATTAAGAATGTAGTCCCGTTTCTATTTGAGCAAAAACTTGTTCCAGTTATATATTTCCTTTTTCTGGTTTATGAAATGGAGAATATCGACATCAAAAACCTGCTGAATGAACTAACAGAAGGCAGAGAGTTGGCAAAACAGCTGCAAATTCATCTCAACGTCTTATCTTCTTCCCATAAAACTCGCGAAGTTTTAATCGACAGGATTCTTAATTCCTATGATCAAGCGTTGTCTATGCTGAAATATAGTGGCACGTCTGGGGAGACACAACAGGGAGGGTTAAGGATTGGAACCTTGGACTCTCCAAGGTCCCTCAGTGGCAGTCCTCGTAGCGATGGTTCTGATCACGAGTTTAAGGATCAAGACGCCAAAGAGGGTTCTAAGAAAAGGTTAGCTCAACCTTTTTGTGTATGATTTATCCAAACAATACTGTATTAATTTACGATGATGGTAAGAAGTGTATTTTATATGTACGATGATAATCCTATTTAGTTCTTTCTATCTTAAAGCTTAATTGATGTTTATGTTGCAACTTTACAGAAAGGCAATGCCTCGGTGGACACAGAAAGTTCAAATAGATCCAGCGACCGGAGTAGAAGGACATGGTGATGGCTACAGTTGGAGGAAGTACGGACAAAAATACATCCTAGGAGCCAATCATCCGAGGTACAAAATTTTCTAGACGACTTGATCGTACTTCTAGTCTAATCACATCATTTAAAAGTTTAATCTATTAAATAAAAACCTCGGTTTAACTTCAACTAAAGGTGCACAAAATCAAACTCAGCTCATTTAGGGTGTACAATTAATGTAAGAATTAATCTAAAGAGTTACACTTAATCACCCTAGCTAGACATATTCATAATTCATTGTCGCCATCGAGTGAAGTTTCCTTTTTGACTTTCAATCACTTTCGAACACTTGTACGATATAAATAAATTGGCAATTGATCAAATAATTTTCTACAATCTCCATCTCCTTCCTATAAAAATGATCGGTCAACTGGTCAAATTAAAAAGATTTGGACAGACTTTAATTACTTGGAATTTTCTAACTGCTTGTGGTAGTACTATTTTTCTCACTAATTTTACTTCTAGAAAATCTTGTAAAGAAATTTCTCCTCACCTACCCAAAATTTGACCCCTTGGCTGTCCTTTTTTCCTTTATTATTTTTCTTTATATTAAAATTGCTACGAATTATTTAATTTGAAAATTACAAGTATCTATCACAGTACGTACATTGTGTTGTCTAGTCATACTCCTGCGTGACAAAATTTGCAATATTCGACTCACTCTTTCTATTATGGACAGAGGCTATTATAGATGCACGCATCGACACTCCCAGGGCTGTTTGGCTACGAAGCAAGTTCAAAGATCCGACCAGGACCCAACTATCTTGGAAGTAGCATGCAAAGGAATGCACACTTGCACCCAAGGGACAAATACGAGTCCAAAAACATCAATAGATCAAGAACCAAACATGGCAGAAAATCGTCAGCAAAACCAGGCACAACTCTTGGATTTCCAAACAAAAGATTTAGACACACCTGAAACATTTCAGCCACTTAACACCAACCCTTCTCCATCATCATCAAGAATTAATCCTCAAGACGATGTTTTTTCAGCTGCAATGATGGACACTAACATTTATTCCCCCTCGTTTATGTCATCGGAGCCTCACTTTTTCTCGTATTTGCCTTCACTTATGGAGGGGGATCATGGAAGTAGCTCCAATATGCGAACCTCAGAATCCAATGCCCAAAATATTGGTATAGACTTCCCATTTGGTCAGCTGGATCTTGACTCAAACTTTCCCTTTGATAATCCTAAATATTTTCCATGATCTTCAGATATTTCTAGAGAGAGAGAGAGAATAAATTTGAGCTACATCAAGCAATTTTCCTCATTAATCCTATCTTAAGAAAGTTTTCTTTGTTTTAGAGCACTCAGTAAAGGTATAGTCAAAGGTTTCTACACATGCTCAAGATCAAAAAAGTAGTTGTTTGGGAACTGATTCGAGCAAGTGTTTAATCATTGAAAATATTGCAGTTTAACAATTTAGTGAGCTCTCTAATAAAATAGTCATTTGTGGTTCCTTGTTCCAACAATCTTATATTGAAAGTTCTCTTATAAGTATTATTTAATGCAATAATTAAAACCATTTTTTAATAAAATAATAATAATAACATGAGTCAGTTTTTAAATCTCGAGTAAGTACTTCAATGATCTTTTCCCTTTTAAGATGGATCAAATTAATTTCCTACTGCAATTTGAATGTTCTGATTGTTCAAATAAAGTGATTCGTTAAGCATAAATATTAGTGACAAGTATAGCTAGAGCAAACCACGACAACTGCCTAGAATCGCAGTACACCCAATTATTGAACAATTTATAATTAGGCTCCTAGGAAAATAAAGATTCCCCCTTTATTTTTGTTCATGTTTGTATGGAACTACTTCCGGACTTGTTCAGCAAACATAACTCAGCTTTTGTTAGGCTCAAATTGTTGGAGACTCTTCAAGCTATAAGAATTATTCTCTCGAAAGAATACAAAAGATAGCCAACACAATATAATCGAAGTTTAGAATCAAGAATCCTAGACCAAAAGCCTCTGTCTGAGCATTGTGAAACAATTCAACCAAAAGAAAGAAAACAATGCTTAGAAAAACATCAATAATTTTACAATTTTAGAGACTGATGATTCTTTTCGCACAAGCTTCCAAACCTCTTAAACTAATGTAGGATAAGGAATTGCCCGCTTGTAATAGATATATTCACATTTAAGAGGTTTTAATAACTCTAAATTTCTTGAGCAATGCTACACATACGGGGTTTTCTTCACAGAAGTTTCACAGAATTCCACTTGATTGGCAGTTGGCAAAAAAAAGTTTGAGAATCTGGCAGCACCTATGAAAAAAAAAACCTATACACTTAGCTTTTTAAAAATTTCTTCAATCTTGATCTTCATCAAAGGTCTCAGGCGACAGATGCACCCTAGACTGACTTACATGACCCATAAAACATGGTAAAACGTGCTATAATCATATTATAACTCTTTGGATTCCTCAAACTTGACCTTTACAGACTCTTAGGACTTGACAATGTGCTTAAAAATGCTTATTTTGGCCAAACACCATACATTAAGCCTGAGGAAGTATGCAAGTTGAAGATGACTATCGTACTAATACCTACAAGCACAAAAACATCCTTCCACAGAGAAAATATAGATCGATGAATACCAAAAAGCATGAAACAAGTATCCATATTAGAATCATATTATTACTATTCTCTTTTCAACAGGACATCCAGAAAGCATGATAGCTTAGAGGAACGGTTCTGCCTAGTTCGTTGCTTCGAGGTTTGAGTGGAGAAAGTGCATAAATCTCTTCAGTCAGATCATATTTTTCTACCAAAAGAGGAAACACTAGAAGGGGTTGGCCCAGGCACGGTTGCTATTGTAACACAATCACTTCAGCTATGAGCATTCTCATCATTAGGTGCAAAAAGAATATGTGTTGCAACTTATTAGTAATCAACACCAAAAGTAGATCCTCAATACACTGCAACTAAGCACAATTAGCAGATAATTGTGCTTCCAGCACCTGAAAATTTGAGGTGCTGTTATTTAAGCAATCAGTATCAGTAAAGTGTGATATAGCACAAGAAGTGTTAAGTTGTGGAGCCTAATTATTGTCACTGCGTAGAGCTGTCATTAGGATTTTGTATTATCATGAAGAGAGAGAAAAGGTTACCGAACATAGGGTGTGGGATTTATTCTTGTAAAATTTTTTGAATTACTGTTGTGGTGAAAGAGGATATAGTGTGACATTAAGTTGAATCTTTATAAATTTTGCGTGTCTTTATTTCTCTCTGCTTTATTGTTCTCAGTGGAATAGAATTAAAATTTCTAATTCTCAACAACGAGCTGTGTACAAATGATGAGTCAGACATCCTGTTTGGTCGGTGATCTCTTATAATTTACAATTAAATTCTTAACTTACCAGAGAGGTGATCAGAAGGCAGCTTGATATTCTTGTTTCATTGGAATGTTATGAATCAAAAAGGAAAATGGTAATGTTTTATGTGTATTACCACCCCAAGCATGATTTTTATTCAAATAAAATCTACCAAGAGCAGCAAATATGCAAGAAAGGGTAGTAATGTGCAGATAAGACTGTCAATTTTTTAGCGCAGTTTGTGCATTATGACAAAAACATCCACTATCCAGCCAACTCATTGGAAAAACAATCAATTCAATGCTACTCTTTCTATGTTAAGATCGTCATTAAAATCATCATATTCATACTCCATGTTGCAAAGAACTAATTAATGTGATAGGATGAAAAGGCAAAGACATGGTTCCTAACATAAACTTCGTAATGGAACAGAGAACAAGATTCCTTAATCTGAAAAGACAGTTTAGTATAAACTCGAAGGCAGGGACATAAGAAGGAAATTAGTAGAGATGGTTCCGATCTCGAGTTTAAGGATCAAGATGCCAAAATGATTCTAAGAAAAGGTTATCTCAACCTTATTACATACGACTTATAAAAAGAATGATGTTTTAATTTACGATAATAGTAAAAAGTGCATTGTATATGGACAATGATGATCCTATTTAGTTCTATCTATTTTGAAGGTTAATTGATGTATATGTTGCAACCTTGCAGATAGGCAATGCCTAGCTAGACATAGAAAGTTCAAGAAGATCCAGAGATCTGAGTAGGACATGGTGATGGCTGATAAGTGTATTTTATATACTTATTTTGAGCCTAAAAAAACGATAATTAGTAGTTATTTTTGGCAAAATATATCCTGAATTGTTATGTTTTATGTTATGGAGGTAAAACTTAATGGTTGAACAAAGAATTCGACGAAACAAAAAGAAAACCCAGAAAAAGAGTGAAATCTAAAAGTTAGGGATCAAGTTGCAATAATCCAATAGTTGAATTGGACTTGAAGATTGAAGATGCTAGGGGATCAATTGGATGCATTTGGAGGCTAAGAGGGCAAAACTATAGGCAAAAAGGAGGGAAGATACGAGCTCACAATATGAGGACTAAAATGTGAAAAATGAAGAACATAGCTAAAAATTGTACTATGTAGTAGTATAGTATGACTTACCATGCGGTCGCATGGTGCCTTGCAGAAAAAACATTGAAGCATCACACTTGAACTATGCGGCCGCTACACGATGAACTATATGGTCACATAGTTATAAAAATATGTCAAATTCGAGGTTTCCTTATACCATCAAAATTCAATTTGACAAGGCTTTGGACGATATCTTTAACCTAGATTTGAGCCATATAAATATCAGAATGTCTCATATACATTAGAGGGCTTCTTTATTCAACAAAACAACTCAAGAACTTGAAAATTTTGAGAGAACAATATTGAAGAAGAGAGCAAAAGCCAAATTTGTGAGTTCAACCAAAGAATTAAAAGAAAATTATCAAGGAGACTTCATACTATGAAATTTACGTAAGGATTGGGAGTAAAATTCAATAGCTATCAAGAATCCATCGTTTCTCTTCAATTATTTAATTTTCGGGCGATGTTTATTAAACTTCTAATGATTTCTTATAATGTCAACATGCGCATCTAGATTTTTACATTGTTAGTCTGAGATGAACTCTTGTTATAAGATTCTGGTTTAAATAATTGGATTGACGTCAATTTGTTTGAATGAATGGATGTTTATTATTGTTTAGTTTGCTTTTGAATGAATTGGCCATTAGTTGATTTGTTTGTGGGGTTTTATTGTCATCGAGAGAGATAGTAGGGTTATTAGCATATGGTGATAAGCATTGTAAGGTTCGATAGAGAATATAGATATATCTCTATACTTCACATGGTTTCTATAGATGTTTTAGGTCGGTTAATGCTTTCTTGCACGTTCATATCTTTCATAGAAATATAGGAAAATCAAAATCATATGTAGGATTAGATTTAATTGCTATTAAGAGAAATTCTTAACTAAAATAGGAACATTGACCATCAAGAATAATCTCAAATTGTCACTTTCAATTGTTGAACTAAAAATGAATTAGTAAGGGAGGATTCCACATCTTAACAATACATCTCAAAATTTGATAAAAACTTGCTTTCGAGTT
Source organism: Olea europaea var. sylvestris (assembly GCF_002742605.1). Lineage (NCBI taxonomy): Eukaryota > Viridiplantae > Streptophyta > Magnoliopsida > Lamiales > Oleaceae > Olea > Olea europaea. Next base: position 37,778 of record NW_019238982.1, read on the forward strand.
AGTTGATAAATTAGACATTAATTGTGACAACCCCTTATTGATGTTTGATTAAGGGTAGTAAAAGTTTTAACTTAATCAAATACATAGTCCTTGTGAGTTTGAAACTTAATTCACCATTATATTACTTGATCACAATTCCGTGCACTTGCGGGTTTTCAAGTGGTCAATGGCTACAGTTGGAGGAAGTACAGACAGAAATAACAATCTTTTGGCCAAACTACTCTTCCCGTGAGGGATACTTGCCAATATATAGCCTTAATATTACATACATAAAATTGTGCAAGGTCAAATTTGGTTGAAGATAATTGTGTTTACAGATGTAGTACCCGAAAAGGGTATGCCCTTGCTGCACAACCCCACGCTCATTCATCCTTTCGCAAGCTCATCAAGTTGGCTTGGAAGCCTCAGTTGGTACTATCGATTGATGTACTACGAAAGCTCCGCTATCTATCTTAATAGTTTACTTCCAGAGGTCTTCTTTTCCAACCAACGATTTGCTATGCTTGTTTGTTCTATACGCTCCCTCATTTCAGTACTTGCTTTATAGTTGGGGCATCTATCTAATTATGATAAATCAAAATTATAACCTAAAATACAATTTATAGACATAAATATGATATTATAATTATCAACCCTTACTCTTCGTGATCTTATTGACATCCCTCTCAAAATTGATGCCGGACAATCAAGAAGCATTAATTTTCTAACAAGTAATTGAGTCACTATCAAGTCATTGTCTCGGTAAGCACATCTGTAATTTAAACATCAGTGGTGATATATGGAAGAGTAATAATGCGACCCTAATAAGCTTCACGAATAGAGTGCCAATTCACTTCAATGTGTTTGGAGCGCTCATGAAATGCAGGATTAACAGCAATTTGAATGACACTATTATTGTCAGCATGAGGTAGAGTGGGTTCAATTGAGCTCCACTAGAAGACCTCAAAGCTAAACAATATCGGAACAGGTAAAAAATATAGCAAGATATTCAGATTTAGTAAAAAATTTAGATAGCATCCTGCTTCTTACTATTTCAAGAAATGAGCACGCTCCTAAAAAATATACACCAAACTGTAATCGAGCAAGAAATATCTGCACATCCAATCCAATTAACATTACAACAGTCTACCAACCCAAGAGAAGAATTGGCATAGAAAAAAAACATATTAGGTGTACCCGGCAAGTATCAAATAGTGTGACGAAAAATATCAAAGTGGAGATGTCATGGGCATGTAATGATGGCAAAATGGCTCGTGGGCTCGGGCCGCCCATGGCCCAGCCCATGACCAGCTCAAGACTCATGCCAAGCCCCATTTTAGAATGTCGGGCTGAGCTCAAGTCGGCCCTTATGGCTCGAGGGTCGGCTCAAAATTTAAAAAAATTATAAAAGGCAGCATGGCTGCTATCTTCATTTAGGTAGCTGGCATGCTACCATGGGAGAAAAAAGAAAAAAATGGAAAAAAAATCAAGTCGACTCAGCTCAGTAAGGCCTGAGCCGAAAACTCGAGTCAAGCCTAGATTTTTTGGTCGAGGTTTTGCTTTGCTCGGGCCAAAAAAGCCCAAGTCTCAATTTTCGGCTTGCGATTCGGCTCGACTTGTTGACACCCCTATGGGCATGCATAAATTACGAACTTTTTGTACAACAAATGAAATATCGGGTCGAGCAATAGTGAGATAATTTAAACTATCCACTAACTGGAGATATAGAGAGGGATCAGGAATAAGATCTTCTCCTCCTTGTGATACTTTACACTCACCTCCAAAGAAGTATCAACCGAGTGACCATCCTGAAGTCCAACCAATGTAATCAAATCCTCTATATACTTATGCTAATGTAGGTAAGTTCCAGTTGAACTTAAAAGCACCTTAAAACCTAAGAAATACTGTAGAGGACCCAAATCCTTCATGTGGAAAAAATCTTTCAGTAGATTTTGAAGTTGAGATATCAATCTCGAATTAGTCTCTCTAATAATAATATTTATATAGACCAAAAGAAGCACAGTAACCCCTTTTGTGTAGAGATGAGCAGAGAAGAATTATATTTACTCTGGATAAATGAGAAATCCAAGGGCATAGAGCAAAACTTGTCAAATTAGGCACGAAGAGCCTGTTTTCCACCCACAAAGTGAGCGCTTTAGCTTACACACATCCGAAGATTGCAAGGAAAAAAGGCCCACATGGGGTGTCATATAAATTTTGTCCTTAAGGTCACCATGTAATAAAGCGTTCTTGACATCCATCTACTGAAAAGACCATCTCTAGAGCAACTATAGTAAGAATTGTTCGAACTATAGCCATTTTAGCAATATGAGCAAATGTTTCCTCATAATCCATCCTATACTCTTGACGATTATTAAGAGCCATCAACTGAGTTTTATAGCGCTCGAATAATCCATCGGATCTGAAATTAATAAAATAAACTCATTTATACCTGATAGGTCTGATACCAGAAAGACAATGAATAATATCCCATATATGATTCTCTTGAAAAGCTTGAAATTCTTCTTGTATAGCTTTCTCCCAACAAGGTTGATAACTGCTTATGAATAGAGTAGGAATGGTGATATTAAATAAGATTGTAGGGTAATCATACCAATCGGGAGGATAAGTAGTACAAGTGGATCACCTAAGAGCAAAATAGTTGGGATTAGGGTCGGAAAGGGATGGTAGGACTAGGGGTCGTCATCTGTGATATACCATACCCAGTTTAAAATGTTGAAGTCATCCTCAAAGTTAATGAGTGGTGCTAAATCAAAAGAGACCACAACATTCTGTTGGAAGTACTGTCAATTATCAAAGAAAACTACATTTTGAGATATACGAAAGTGATTAGCAACGTCATCATAACAAACAATACCTTTATAAGCAATACTGTAAACAATAAAAATACATCATGTAGAATGCACAACAAGCTATGACGTTCATGAAAAGGAACAAAGCAAACACACCTAAAAGTATGTAACATGTTATAACTAGAATATGTACCATATAGACAAAAATGAGGTGAGTCAAAGTCCAAATGCTGAGTGAGAAGTAGATTAATTAGTTGTACAGCTATGAAGAGAGCTTCGACCCAAAATCTAAGCTAAGCCAAACCAAAGATTCCAAAAGCAAAACTCGAACAACATCTAGCAAATGATGATTCTTTCTTTCAACTATCCATTCTGTTGAGGAGTATATAGACATGAGCGTTGAGAGAGAATACCATGTTGTTGCAAGAAAGTTTGAAAATCATGAGACATATATTCCTCCAATCATCGAATGATGAGTGTGCTTTATTCACGAGTTCTACACAATTTTAACTTGATTATTTACTAGATCTTGTAACTATAGAACGTTTTTGATATGTTTGTTAGTGTTGTTTTGAAGATTAGGAAAGATATTGCAAAAAGAGGTACTAAAGTGGATGAAGAAGCCAAAAATAAAGAATTTGGAGCAGAAAAGCAGAGCCTAGGCGCTGCACTTATAGAGCCCAAGCACTATGAGATGTGAAAAAAAGGAAAATTTGAAGCAGAGAGGCAGCGCTACAATCATAGTGCCCAAGTGCTATAGGTGAATTGTTTGCAGCACTTAGGCGCTACGCCGAGGTCGTCTAGGGCACGTTTTTTGCTCGTTTTGAAGTTCATAAAATCCTACTTTCTACACAAACGAGATGTAGTTATAAATACAAATTTCTCACACTTTTGAAAGGGATTCACACATTGAGAGGCAAGAGAACATAATTAAAGAATCAAAAGAGGAAAACATCAAGTAATTGAAGGTTAAATGCATTGATAGGAAGAAGAAGGAGATCTTGGTGCAAGAATTCTAATTTTTCTTCTACATATTTACTAAAAATCTAGTGATATATTCTAAGACAATTGATTATTTTTCTTCTTTCATTATGAATAGTTAAATTCATTGTTAGGGCAAATAATGTAACCAATTCGGATCCTTTATATTTTCTTATTAAGATTCTTGATTTTTATTGTTTCATGTGTTGATTTTACTATAAAGTGGATGCATTAAATTACTTGATCAATAATTTGATGATTTTGTGAATCATTTATGAATAGAGATAGGAATTTAGAATTTAGACCATATAGTAAAATCCGATAAATTGGTATAACGAGTAGAAATATCTATGCCAATTATTCCGATCATAATTGAATTCCTAGGACGGAGAACTCATTTAACTAAGTGGATTTGTATAGAGATATGAAATTTAATTAGTTAAATAAGCTCAATGAGAACTCAAGAGGGTAAATTGAATACAATAGGAGAATTCGATCGTACACTACATTAGATAAGAATCTTAATTTAAGCTGTAAATGTGATCAATAGGTGAAATTATTCAGCTCTAATCTCCGTTCATAATTTGATTTCCAACCCAATGTGTCTGCATGCATTAACTTTCTCGTATTTAGATAAAAAATCAAATCCTACAAGTTTTTATTTCAATCAAATAGTGGTTAAAGAAAAATTGAATTAAGAGCTAGAATATAGTCCTGTGGGATTGACAACCCGGACTTTTAGGTTCACTATTACTTGTTGGGATCCGTACACTTATGGAAATAAATTCGACAACATCGAACCTCAAAATCTGAATGCTAGTAGAGAATTGTGTCTCAATGTGAGCTACGAAAGTCTTAAAGAGTGTTACTTACGTCACTTTTAGAACGAAGAAAATATATCCAAGTATAACGACAGAAATCATCAATAAAGGATACAAAATATTTATACTGATCATGTGAAGTAACGGGTGTGATACCTCAAATGTAACTATGAATAATTTTAAAGCATTTATCATAATGACTGCCATGAGTGGGAAATAAAAACTTTTTCCAAGTTTACAAGTATTACGATCAAAATTCAAATTTGAGAATTGAGACTAGTCTTATTATACAGAAAGCACATTTCAACAAATGAGACAAAATTAAAGTGTTTGGATGTCTTAATCGTTTATGCTTGATTTCATGATGAACTCCAACACTAATACAAGCCAAAAACATAGCAATAGGGACACTAAACTAACACTAATACAAGCCAAAAACATAGCAATAGGGACACTAAACTATAATGGAAATAATCTTCTGACTTTAGGCCCCGTCACTATCACCTTTCCAAGATAATAAGCGTTAGGGAAACACACATCAAAGTTATTATCAACTAATTGACCAATCGAAATTAAGTTTTTAGATAATCTCGGAGATACAAAGACATTATCAAAAGAAGACCTAATATCACCAACAACAGTAATAGGAAGGGTACTGTCATTAGCAATCTAAATGTATTGTGTGCTAGTATAGCATTGTGTTATATAAAGAATTAGAATTACTTGTCATATGATTTGATGCATCTGAATCAACAAACTAAGAAAAAGAAACAACTTAACCCTTACCTTTTAAACCCAAGGCGAAAACAATTATTTACTGGACCATTTCTACAGTAAGAACGGGTTAATTGTTGCTAACTTGTGAAAATGCTAGAGTAGTACCTTGAACATTGACTTGAAATGCTTTAGCTTTCCAATTTTTTGATCATGTGGGATAGTCCTTGATGATATGCTCCAGTTGGTTACACTAATTGCAAACTATTTGAGGATGGTGATAAGCAATATGATCGTATCCTTTGCAATGAAAATACTGAAGTTTACCCTTTCCTTATACTTGGGCAGCATTAGTAATGATGACCACTGATAAGTGTGTTTTTACACACTTATTTAGCTCAAAACATGACTTAAACATGGACAAAATAGTTGAATTGTGATTTAATCTCGTTAAATTCATGCAATGTAGGTGTTTCTATAGAAAAGATGGAATTCAGAAGAAAGAGTCGAAAAAGGACCAAAATGGAACAAAGCGATAGTTCGGGGACCAAAGGTGCAAATATTGAAAAGTTGAGCTAAAGTGCAGAACTAGAATGAAAATATACCAAGTATGAGATTGAGGATGACAATCGGAGGAAGAAAGAAGTAACATTGGACTGAATTGAAGAAAAGTGAAAGATGAAGGACTAAATTGCAATTAATCAAAAGATGAGCCGAGCAAATGATCAAGGAATTGACTGACCCAAACATCAATTAGGAGTCAATATTTGATAATGGAACAAAGGAAAGAAAGAAAAGAGAAAACGGAGTTCAGGGACCAAAATGACAAGGTTGTAAAGTTACAACCTGGTGGCCGCATGTAACTATACCATGCGGCCGCACATGATCTAGCAGGGATTTAATTGAGCTGAAAAGTTGAACCATGCAGTCGCATGGTTTAACACCATGCAGCCGCATGGCTTTAACATCCGAAGAAAAATCTGAGCTTCCGTTTTTAATTGAAACTCTTTCGGGACTCTGTGAGGACATGATATGAAAGCCAAAATTCATCAGAAATAAGGCAGAACATCCAGGGAGAAGAAGAATATAACTTTTGGAGGTAAGAAACACGAACTTGAAGCCGATTTCACAAGGATTCAAGCGGATTTTCAAGGTTTTATTCAAGATTTCAAGATTTTTCATATGGGTGCTATTCTTTCTATTTGTTAATTTCATTTTTTTCTGTAATTATGAATCTTCTAGGCTAGGTTTTCAATTACTAGGTGATCGATGAACCGTTGTTTGTTATTTTAATTCTATATTTCATGAATTTAATATAAAGACTCGTTTGGATAATTTGATAGGTTTACATGCATTAATTTTCTTCCGCAATTAGTGGCAAATGATTGTGTGAGTGTTGATAACTTATTTCTTACATTCGAGAGAAGTGGAATAGGTTCGATAAGGTGTAAATTAACATAGGGTCCAATAGGGGATAGAGATATACCCCTATGCTTTATGCAATTCTTTAATTGTTCACAAAACCATATGTATTCTTGTATATTTGCATCATCCATAGAGATAAAGGCTGGTGGTGTGCAAGAATAGGTCTAATATATATCGAGAGAATATATTGGATAGAATTAGGAACATTAAATTGGCAAATTTCCATCGGGTCATTAATTTTATGAAATTAGAATTTTTATAACTTCAATTAGGGATTCGTGATCCTAGTGACTTTAGTTTGATTAATTTCCACAAATTAGCTTTTGAATTTGCATAATTTCATTTACTTGAGTGTTTGAGTCATTTAATTAGAGAAATTTCGAAATTAGGGTTTCTAATTGAGAAATCAGGGTTTTCAATAGAAATTAGGGTTTTTAGTTGAAATTAGGGTTTCTTAATTGAAATTAGGGCTTTTTGCATTTAGACCATATTTTCACTCAATTAGATTCGGTTAAAGTTAGATTATATAGAATTGAACTACTCAATCTCTGAGGGACGATATTCGGACTTTTTAAAATCCACTTTATTACTTGTTACGAACCGTACACTTGCGGTAGTTTTAAATCGAAAGAATTATGTCGTGAATAACCACATCAAATGAGAAAAAATCAGCTCTAATATTAGCTTAGGTAACCATTTGTTGCTCCTCATGCAAAATTTCAGCCATATATACATTCAATGAAGGAACCGGATCATGATTCAATATCGTCAATTAGAGCAGCTGTTGAACAAATATGGGGTAAAACATAAAGTAGCAATTTCATATCATCCACAAACCAATGGGCAAGTTGAAGTTTCGAACAGGCAGTTAAAGAGAATACTGAAAGTTACAGTGAACTCATCCCGAAAAGATTGGTCTAAGAAGTTGGACGATGCACTGTGGGCATACAGAACAGCGTTTAAGACACCAATAGGAATGTCTCCATACAGCCTGGTTTTTGGGAAAGCGTGTCATCTACCATTGGAGTTGGAGCATCGAGCATATTGGGCTATGAAACAGTTGAATATGGATCTCAAGGCTGCTGGTGAAAAACAACTGCTGCAACTTAATGAATTGGACGAGATGAGAATGGAAGCTTACGAGAACTCAAAGTTGATCAAGGAGCGCACCAAGAGATGGCATGATTTAAACATTCAGAGGCAAGAATTTGAAGTTGGTCAGAAAGTGTTATTGTACAATTCTAGACTCAAACTCTTCCCAGGAAAGCTAAGAACAAGGTGGTCGGGTCCCTATACCATAACTAAGGTGATGCACTATGGGGCTATTGAAGTGAGTCACGAGACCAAAGGCACTTTCATCGTCAATGGACAAAGACTGAAACACTATTGGGGCTGTAATTTTCCTAAGCAGAAGTCCACTGTGCAACTCAACAACCCAACGTAAAAAAGATGCAGGAAAGTCGAGCTATCGACTATAAACTAGTGCTGGGTGGGAGGCAACCCACTGTATCCTTCAATTTATTTTACTACATTTGTTTTGGAATTTGTTTACATTTCGTATGTTTTATTAGGTCATCGATCATTCACGCATGATAGTCTAGACACTACACGTTTATAGTTGCATGAGTCGGGGTTAAAGAAAATGTTTTGGGTGTTTGAGTGTGAAGTAAAGAATTTTAGAGTTCAAAGTCGTTCGTTTTATTTTTCGAGATGTTTTCCAAAAAAAAATTTCGATTATGTAGAGTCGAGTCAATTTTGAAGTTGAAAACCAATTTCGGAGAATTTTTAAATTTCAAAGTGTGTTTGGGGTTAATATTATAAGTTTGCTTTAAAAAAATAAAAAAAATAAAAAAAATAAATAATTAAAAATATTTTGGGTTTTGTCCATGCGACCGAACCAACATAGGGAGTATTCAATTACACCATGCGGCCACATGGTGTAAAAGTGACGGGTTTTAAACCCGTCACTTGCTAAAACAACCCATTCCCCCCCCCCCCCCCCCCCAATATCACTCTCACACGACATGATATTTTCGAATTGGGTAAGTGGTGAATTGTGATTAAATTGTGATTTGTGGACTAGCCCTAAGTGTAAATAAAAAAAACAAAGTGAAGGAAATTTTCAATGTACACAACGTGTTCGATTAAATGTCAATGAGACATATGATTCGAAATTTTGAACTTTTCATTTGTGTGATGATTTACATTGTTAATGTGAGGCGTACTAGACGAGATATCTCATGGAATTTCATTGGAAAGCGTTAGCCTCACATATATGTGCACATAACCACATAAATTGCTAAGCCATGTCAACTCACGTCACTAACTTCGTCCATGTATTTTCCTAACCAAATGACCTCCGATTGTAGTGAAATTTGGATATATGTTAGACCACAATGAATGGTAGGTTCAACATGTACGTTGGGAGAATGGATGGCATACAGTGGCGTGTGAACGAAACTTGGGATCGCTTGAAAAATATGGAAAGTAGTCTTCAAGCCATTCAGGCCGAGCAAGCACAGCAGTCCGAGCTGCTGAGACAAGTCCTATCTCGCCTCCCACCTCCTCCTAAAGATGATGCTGTGGGTCCCAACTTCACTTTTCTCAAAAAGTCTTTATGACTCGAGCAAGTAAGTCTGTAAGGGTTTAAAACCTAATGCCCTAATACAAACTGATTTTGGGAGTCATTGGCCTAAAGCTCGTTACATGGGTCATATAGAAAGCAAGAAAAATGAGAATTGATAAAAAGTCATCTTATCGAGCCTTTATAACTCGAGTGAATAAGACTGCAAGGGTATAAAACCTAGTGCCCTAAAACCTACTGGTTTGGGAGTCATTGCCTAAAGCTCATTACATGGGTTATATAGAAAGCAAATGAGAAGATGACACAAAAAAAAATAAATAAATAAATAAAAGCCCTCGTTGGACATTTGGTTGATAGAACTATAACCTCAATGCGAGGCAAGTAGTTTAGTTTAATCCTAAAAGTTGAAGCAATCAAAATAAAGAGAGTCCCTACTTGTTGATATGTGAACTTGTAATGGTAAAATCTATCCAAACTAAGAGAGTGTAAGGATTAGAATTGTTTAAACTCCTAACCTTAGAATACACCCCGGAGAAATTGTGTGAAAAAAAATACATTTGGGGATTGTGTATCTCTCGAGTGACGTAAGGATAAATTTGACCACTATGGGTCGGGAATAAACTAATCATAAGCTTGATATGTTGGCATGAGTTCACACACACACGTTGAGTATTGCATTTGATGAGTAAAGGTTGATTCAATTCTCGCACTCTTGATATTGTTTCTATTATTATTACTAAGTCCAATCCTGAGACACGGCAAGCTATTAAGCCATGTTTTTTTAGCATTAAGTCACTACATTGTTTGAGACAAACAATAGTTTAAGTTTGGGGGATTTGATAAGTGTGTTTTTACACACTTATTTAGTTCACAAACATGACTTAAACATGGACAAAGTAGTTGAATCTTAATCTTGTTAAATTCATGCAATGTAGGTGTTTCTATGGAAAAGATGGAATTCAGAAGAAAAGAGCCGAAAAAGGACCAAAATAGAACAAAGCGATAGTTCGGGGACCAAAGGTGCAAATATTGGAAATTTGAGCTAAAGTGCAGAACTAGAATGAAAATATACCAAGTATGAGATTGAGAATGATACAAGACGATCGGAGGAAGAAAGAAGTATCATTGGACTGAATTGAAGAAAAGTGAAAGATGAAGGACTAAATTGCAATTAATCAAAAGATGAGCCGAGCAAATGATCAAGGAATTGATTGACCCAAACATCAATTAGGAGTCAATATTTGATAATGGAACAAAGGAAAGAAAGAAAAGAGATCAAGAAAAGAGAAAACGGAGTTTAGGGACCAAAATGGAAAGGTTGTAAAGTTACAACCTTGCGGCCGCATGTAACTATATCATGCGGCCGCACATGATCTAGCAGGGATTTAATTGAGCTGAAAATTTGAACCATGCGGTCTCATGGTTTAACACCATGCGGCCACATGGCTTTAACATCCGAAGAAAAATCTAAACTTTCGTTTTTAATTGAAACTCTTTCGGGGCTCCGTGAGGACATGATATAAAAACTAAAATTCATCAGAAATAGGGCAGAACGTCCAGAGAGAATAAGAATACAACTTTTGGAGACAAGGAACACGAATTTGAAGCCGATTTCACAAGGATTCAAGCGGGTTTTCAAGGTTTTATTCAAGATTTCAAGATTTTTCATACGGGTGATATTCTTTCTATTTATTAATTTCATTTTTTCTGTAATTATGGATCTTCTAGGCTAGGTTTTCAATTACTAGGTGATCGATAAACCGTTGTTTGTTATTTTAATTCTATATTTCAAGAATTTAATATAAAGACTCGTTTGGATAATTTGATTGGTTTACATGCATTAATTTTCTTCCGCAATTAGTGGCCAATAATTGTGTGAGTGTTGATGACTTATTTCTTACATTCAAGAGAAGTGGAATAGGTTCGATAAGGTGTAAATTAACATGGGGTCCAATAGGGAATAGAGATATACCTCTATGCTTTATGCAATTCTTTAATTGTTCACAAAATCACATGCATTCTTGTATATTTGCATCATCCATAGAGATATAGGCTGGTGGTGTGCAAGAATAGGTGTAATATATATCGAGAGAATATATTGGATAGAATTAGGAACATTGAATTGGCAAATTTCCATCGGGTCATTAATTTTATGAAATTAGGGTTTTTATAACTTCAATTGGGGATTCGTGATCCTAGTGACTTTAGTTTGATTAATTTTCATAAATTAGCTTTTGAATTTGCATAATTTCATTTACTTGAGTGTTTGAGTCATTTAATTAGAAAATTTTCGAAATTAGGGTTTCCAATTGAGAAATTAGAGTTTTCAATAGAAATTAGGGTTTTTAGTTGAAATTAGGGTTTCTTAATTAAAATTAGGGCTTTTTGCATTTAGACCATATTTTCACTCAATTAGATTCAGTTAAAGCTAGATTATATAGAATTGAACTACTCAATCTCTGAGGGACGATATTCGGACTTTTTAAAATTCACTTTATTACTTGTTACGAATCGTACACTTGCAGTAGTTTTAAATCGAAAGAATTATGTCGTGAATAACCACATCAAATTAGAAAAAATCAGCTCTAATATTAGCTTAGGTAACCATTTGTTGCTCCTCATGCAAAATTTCAGCCATATATACATTCAATGAAGGAACCGGATCATGATTCAATAAACCTGCTCGAACCATTTCAAATTCGGGTCATAAATTCATAAGAAACTGATCCCTTTTACTAACCTCTTGAATATCTTGTAGTGTGGATAAGGCCGTGCAAGGACCTTAGCATGAATTATGTCAGAGTATTCACTCCATAAGTTAAAAAAACTAGAATAATATTGCTCAATAGTAAGATTCCTCTTAGTGTAATTTGCAATCTCCAACTTCAATTGAAATCTTCGTGCATTATTGTCTTGATAATAAATGTGCTTTAGGCATTCTCAAATCTCCTTAGTAGTAGTAAAAGAGCATAAATTATTAATCGTGTGTATCTCTATAGACTCTAAAATCGAGAAATAATAAGAATATCCTTCGTTTCCCATGTACCGAGATCCTTAATATCTTCAGGTGCTTTAGAGAACCCATCAATGCGACCACAAAGCTCTTTTCCTGTTAAGAACATCTTGAATTGAAATTCTATATAGAATAATTCTTTCTTGTGAACTTAACACAAAAGGCGTCAATCGACATAGTTTTTAGTGTAAGGAAATCACAAATTATAGCAACCCAAACTAAATCAACCCACCAAAAAAAAAAAGGATTCTAGCCCAAACAAATTCTCACTCAAAATCACCCCACACAGAAATTTTAGACCGCTTCTAATAATTGACTTCAAATAACATACAGTCGACATAAAAAAGTAGGCTTAGATCACAAATTCCCGTCGATCATCCAAGAGATGCAGGAAATCACATCGATTGCCCAAGAGAGGTTGAAAAATCACGTTATCACAAAGAGACGTTGAAAAATTATGTCTCTCACACATACAGGGATGCGGAAAATCGAGTCGATCGCCCCAAGAGACGTTGAAAAATTGCGTCTATCACACATAGAGATGCCAAAAATCTCAAATAGAACTCTGACCACCCACTGACCACCCACCAACTCAATTACAGTAAATCAATACCCATCGGTGAAGAAGAAACAGATACCGTCCCCATCGATTCCAAGGAATGAGCCAAAACTCTTCAATTGCATGACCAGCAATTGTTGTGCATAGGTTGCAGCAATGTAAACTACACGTAGGTCGACCTAGAATCTCAAGAAGGGCTGATAGAGGACAAAAGAACTAAAACTTTTCAAGAACTAAAGTCTGACGATGAAACCAGAGACCAATAGACGTAACTTAAGACTCAGCAATTTTAGTGGTAAGCTCCAATGCCATAACAATATTTTGGCCGAATTGCTCTTCCCGTGAGGTTTTCCAATATATAGCCTGAATATTACGTACGTAAAAGCAGGGCATCTATTTAAGTATGGTAAATTGGAATTATACCCTAAAATACAATTTGTAGAAATAAATATGGTAATATAATTGCTAAGATGTAATCTTCGTGATCTCATTGATGAGAAATACATCCTTGGAGTGAATCATCCGAGGTACAAAATTTTCTCGACGACATGGTCGTGCCTCTTCACAATATATCAATTGTCCAACCACATCATATAAATAAAGTACCCATTTATTTACTTAGAATGAAGTCTNATCAACAATGAATTCCGCATGTATGAATTCTTCTTTTTATTAATTTATTGGATTGTGATTATCGATTCTTAACATGATTAAAACTAAATATCAACAATTGGTATCAGAGCCTTCATGTTAAGATCGAAATCCTTCATAAAATCCTTTTTTTTTTTTTTCCTATATCACATGACAGAAAAAAATAAATAAATAAAAAATTGCATAAATGTGCAGTCTGATTCTTCTAAATGCTGTGAATATATATACATATTATTATTATATGTTCATTATATTTATAAATATATGAAAAGAAACTTGCAATACCCATTCCTCGCCTACCCATGGCAAAAATTTGGTCCTTTTTGTTGGACTCAAACCTCTTAAATCATAGCCCCAAGATATTACTCAAATGCCATTTGTGTCCAGAATCCAAGGCAGCCATACGTTTGTGCCTTTGCAGTGCCTTTTATTTTGATTGGGGTTTGAGATAAATGTGAGATGTTGCCACCCAAATCTCAGTTCTATGATTTTACTTATTGCTGTAAAATTGAGAAATAATGTTGAATCTATATGATGGTTGAGAAGGGACCAAAATCTGTATGATATTGAAATCGGCTGGCGATTCTTGTTAAGGCAGGTGGTGGCCAGTGGGAGAGATTCGGCCGATTGGTGGTAACTTCAACCGGCGTCGGGATGGTGATAGTTTTTGTTGTCACTATTTTGGGTTAAATTTCGGTATTCTGTGATAAATTGGAGACGGGAGCCTCTCTTGCAATTTGTGAGTTCAGAGGCCCATGTTTGCAATTGGAGATTGGGGGTTAAGTTTGTAAATAATAAAAGGAGGGCATGTTTGTAATTTAAGAAACTGGAGGACCTGGCTTTAATTTCTAATATGGGGTCAGAGTGCAATTTTCAAAAAGGCGATTAAATTTGAAATTGGATTTAAAAGTCCTTACTCCAATATTTCAATTTTGACCCAATTAAAATTTTATTTGTTAATTGACCCGATTAAAATAAATCGTTGATTATGTGGCCGAGCATGAAAAGTGGGAAAGGGCTAACAAACTCTCGTTTGATTGGGAATGACATTTTATGTGATGATTTATATAAATTATCTTTGACTCCTTTTGGAGATATCTCGTATGTTACAAATGTATGAAAGAAAAGGAATTTAATTCATGAATCATCCTCTACGTTGTGGTATAAGCGTTTTGGTCATATTTCTAAGGATAGAATGGGAAGATTAGTAAAAGATGAGATACTTTCCTTTTTAAACTTCTCTGATTTTAAAACCTGTGTCAATTGTATAAGAGGAAAGCTAACTAAATCTACAAGGAAGGGTTCAACTAGGAGTAATGATATTTTGAACTTGAGACACACTGATATCAGTGGGCCTTTGCCTTCCACCATATGTGGGAACAAATATTTTATAACCTTTATTGATGAGTTCTCACGATATGGATATGTTTACTTGATTAATGATAAATCACATGCACTTGAAAAATTCGAAGTTTTCAAATTGAAATAACGAATTTGCCTTGATCTAGAAATTTCTTTCTACCCAAAGGTGTTGGTATTTCGAAAACTAATGTGATTTTGTTAACTAGTTATGATGTGTTTTAAGAGTACCTTATAGTATGTTATATTGTCGGCCCAAATGTGACTTTATAATGATGCATCTAGGCTCTTACCGTAATAAAATTCATATGGTTTTGATTTAAATTACGAATTATCTAATTAATAGCCCATATTAATTAGTTGGATATTACATCATCCATTTGATTGCATGCATTACGTATGGATGATATTAAGAGTGATATTTTATGTTTTCACAGTTTATAATGCCTCATCTTTTTCGAATCAATTGTCTGCTATTAAGATTT
>NW_019238982.1:53671-58546 GCF_002742605.1 Olea europaea var. sylvestris
TAAATATCAACAATTGGTATCAGAGCCTTCATGTTAAGATCGAAATCCTTCATAAAATCCTTTTTTTTTTTCCTATATCACATGACAGAAAAAAATAAATAAATAAATAATTGCATAAATGTGCAGTCTGATTCTTCTAAATGCTGTGAATATATATACATATTATTATTATATGTTCATTATATTTATAAATATATGAAAAGAAACTTGCAATACCCATTCCTCGCCTACCCATGGCAAAAATTTGGTCCTTTTTGTTGGACTCAAACCTCTTAAATCATAGCCCCAAGATATTACTCAAATGCCATTTGTGTCCAGAATCCAAGGCAGCCATACGTTTGTGCCTTTGCAGTGCCTTTTATTTTGATTGGGGTTTGAGATAAATGTGAGATGTTGCCACCCAAATCTCAGTTCTATGATTTTACTTATTGCTGTAAAATTGAGAAATAATGTTGAATCTATATGATGGTTGAGAAGGGACCAAAATCTGTATGATATTGAAATCGGCTGGCGATTCTTGTTAAGGCAGGTGGTGGCCAGTGGGAGAGATTCGGCCGATTGGTGGTAACTTCAACCGGCGTCGGGATGGTGATAGTTTTTGTTGTCACTATTTTGGGTTAAATTTCGGTATTCTGTGATAAATTGGAGACGGGAGCCTCTCTTGCAATTTGTGAGTTCAGAGGCCCATGTTTGCAATTGGAGATTGGGGGTTAAGTTTGTAAATAATAAAAGGAGGGCATGTTTGTAATTTAAGAAACTGGAGGACCTGGCTTTAATTTCTAATATGGGGTCAGAGTGCAATTTTCAAAAAGGCGATTAAATTTGAAATTGGATTTAAAAGTCCTTACTCCAATATTTCAATTTTGACCCAATTAAAATTTTATTTGTTAATTGACCCGATTAAAATAAATAAATAAATAAATAAATAAATAAATAATTGATTGATGACTTTTATATTTTTCATTAATATATTTATGCACTTAAATGTTGCCATTATTTGTGTGCTTAAATTTCAATTTTTATGTATATTGAAATTTTGAAATTTTGTTGCAAATTTCGTTTCTCAATCACATATGAATTTTTACTTTTCATCGATTGACAATTATAATTTGTTGCATAATTTTTGTTCTGTGGTTGAATTTTTCATGGGTTTTAAGATTATTCTTATTTTCCCATTTTGAGATAAATATTTTGAAATAAAAATGAGTGATAGCTGCCAATATATACACACACACACACACACACACACGCAACAGTTTTGATATATTGCATATAATATCTTACCCAAAGGTGTTATTATATGTGATATTTTTGGAAAATTGCATAAGACAATTAACGAATTTGCCTTGATCTAGAAATTTCTTTCTACCCAAAGGTGTTGGTATTTCGAAAACTAATGTGATTTTGTTAACTAGTTATGATGTGTTTTAAGAGTACCTTATAGTATGTTATATTGTCGGCCCAAATGTGACTTTATAATGATGCATCTAGGCTCTTACCGTAATAAAATTCATATGGTTTTGATTTAAATTACGAATTATCTAATTAATAGCCCATATTAATTAGTTGGATATTGCATCATCCATTTGATTCCATGCATTATGTTTAGCTGATTTTATATTATGTTTTCACAGTTTATAATATCTCATCTCTTTCAAATCAATTCTCTACTATTGAAATCTGAATTGTGGACAGGACGTTAGCCAAGTTTGGCTAACTTTAAAGTTTGGGGATGTCCAGTTGAGGTTAGGATTTATAATCCACTTGAAAAGAAACTAGACCCTAAATCAACTCCTGGCTACTTTATTGGGTATCTGGATAGATCAAAGGGATATAAATTTTCCTGTCCAAATCACGGCTCTAGAATTGTGGAGTCCATTACTGCTAAGTTTTTGAAAAACGATTTTGGAGATGGTCGGAGTTCCACTTTGAGAGAAATTCTTCTTGAACCTAATCAAGTTGTTGTTCTAATTCCTATTATACAGGAAAAAGTTGGTTCTCAACCAATTGAAATTGTTAATGAAGAATCGAGGAGCCAAGATGAACCTCCAATTCCTCGAACAATGATTGAATCGATTTCTGAGCCACAAGTTAGGAGATCAGAAAGGGAAAAAAGATCTGCATTGCCTAGTGATTATAGTACATATTTATTGGAGAGCGATTTTAATATTAGGTATATTGTTGATCTTGTAACTTATAATTAAGCATTGACAAGTCCTAAGGTAGATAAATGAATAGCTGCCATAGAAGATGAAATGAATTCCACAGAAAGGAATAAAGTTTGGGATCTTGTTGAACTTCCTCCAGATGCTAAGGCTGTAGATAACAAGTGGATTTTCAAAAGTAAATTAGATTCAAAAGGAAATGTTGAACGAAAGAAAGCAAAATTGATTGCAAAAGGTTTCATTCAGCGAGAGGGCATTGATTATGTTGAAACCTTCTCCCCTATTTCATCAAAAGATTCTTTTCGAATTATTATGGCTCTTGTGTCATACTACGATTTGGAGCTTCATCAAATGGATGTTAAGACAACATTTTTGAATGGAGATCTTTCTGAAATGATTTATATGAAACAACCTGAAGGTTTTGTTATAAAAGGAAAAGAAAACTTGGTGTGTAAGTTAAACAAATCCTTATATGGTCTCAAGCAAGCATCTCGACAGTAATATTTGAAGTTTGATGAGGTTGAAACCTCTCTTAGTTTTGTAGAAAATACTATTGATCAATGCATTTATCTCAAAATCAGTGGGAGAAATTTTATTTTCCTTGTACTGTATGTTGATGACATTCTGCTTGCCAGCAGTAATTTAGGGCTGCTTCATGAGACAAAGAAAATGTTGTCTGCTAATTTTGAGATGAAAAATCTTAGAGAAGCTTCCTATGTACTTGGCATTGAAATACATCGTGATAGAAATCATGACTTATTGGGTATTTCTCAGAAAGCTTATATACGACTGTTCTAGAAAAATTTAATATGCAAAACTGTGCACCTGGTGATGTACCTATCATAAAAAGAGATAAGATTAACAAAACTCAATGTCCAAGAAATGAGCTAGAAAGAGAGTCTATGTAGATAATTCCATATGCTAGTGTTTGGGGAGCTTGATGTATGCTCAAGTTTGCACTAGACCGAATATAGCCTATGCGGTAAGTGTTCTTAGCATATTTCAATCTAATCCAGGACAAGAATATTGGAAAGCAGTTAAGAAAGTTATGAGATATTTGAAGAAAACTGAAAGTTATATGCTTACATTTCAGCGTACAAATCATCTTGAGGTGGTAGGATATTCACATTCTGATTTTGTTGGATGTCAAGATGATTTGAAATCAACCTCAGGTTATATTTTTGCATTAGCTGGTGGTACCATTTCTTGAAAAAGTGCTAAACAAACTTTAGTAGCATCTTCTACTATGCAAGCTGAATTTGTGACATGTTATGGGGCTACAATCCAAGCCGTTTGATTAAGAAATTTCATCTCTGACTTGAAAGTTGTTGATTCCATCTCAAGATCGATAACCATCTATTAAGATAATAGGGCAGCAGTATTCTTTTCAAAGAATAATAAAATTTTCGGGGGATCAAAGCATATTGACATCAAATATTTTGTTGTTAGAGACAGAGTCAAAGAATGGCAGACGAAAATAGAGCATATCAATACAGAGGCAATGATTGCAGATCCCTTGACCAAGGGACTTGCTCCAAAAGTCTTTAAGACACATGTTACTAATATGGGTATTGTAGAAACATTTGACCTTTTTGGTTTGTGGGAGTTATTTATGTGAAAAACTACGTTTTGGGCTTGATCCCTTTACGGGGTACGTAGGCAACCCATATGTTTTTGGGTACAGCCCCTTCTGATATATAAAATATTTTTTCCCCTATCCATGAACTATTCTGAGCATGCATTTGACTTATATCTTTTCATAATATTACTGTGATCTCGAAATGAAATGTATAAAGATATAAGATGAGTCTCTTTTGAAAACATGTGGCTTCATTTTGATTCGAAGCATTATAAGGACCGATATGAATTAGCACAGTTTTTTATCACATTTGGTGCTAAGTTCATCCCACATACTACCACATTGGTTGGAGGATGGGGATCCATGTCGATAAGGATGTTGGCATTTGTAGTTGTGGAATGGTCTTACATCGCTTAATTGGTGTAATGACTTCCATGTTCGGTGTTAATATTCTTGTTGGACCGGATCATGTTACGTAAACTGTCATTATTTGAGCTATACTTTTGTGGCCACCTATGTAGTCTAACCCGAGTGTTAAAACTTTGTTATAGCAATCAAATATTTGCCCAAGTAGAGAATGTTGTAATAATTACATATGTGTGCTTCACATTCGATTGCAAATTTTACGGGTTAGATGTATGGCTCATAATGATTTTTGTGACTGGGCCTAATTTGTTAGGTGATCAATTGAGCATTTTACACCTTACGGGTTATATTAATATGATGTGGTAATTGTAAGTATGTGGGCCGAAAATAAACTCTAATTAGAATTCTAGTCGTAATGGGACGGCTCAATTATTTTCTATATAAAGGCTAGGTCCCCTCTCCTCTCCGCATATTTTATTAGTTTGCCCCATTGATAGCTAATAATTTTGTGACGAGCAAAGAGAGGAAGATTTTGGCTACTATTACAACTACTATTCATATCAACAATGGCTTTCGCAGGTATGAATTCTTCTTTTTATTAATTTATTGGATTGTGATTATCGATTCTTAATATGATTAAAACTAAATATCAACATTTGACACTAAACTTGAAACCTTTTAGCTACTTAACGTCAACCCTTCTCCATAATCATCAAGAATTAATCCTCAAGACGATGTTTTTTCAGCTACGATGATGGATAATAA
>NW_019238982.1:58712-62819 GCF_002742605.1 Olea europaea var. sylvestris
CCCCCCCCCCCCCCCCCCCCCGTTTATGTAATCCGAGCCTAACTACTTCTTGTACTTGCGTTTACTTATGGAGGAGGATCATGGATGTAGCTCCAACGTGCAAACCTCATAATCCAATGCCCAATATGTTGGTATAGAATCCCCCATTTGGTCAGTTAGATCTTGACTCAAACTTTCCCTTTGATATCCTAAATATTTTCCATAATCTTCAGATATTTTTAGAGATAGAATAAATGTGAGCTATATCAAGCAATTTTCCACATTAATCCTAGCTTTTGAAAGTTTTCTTTGTTTTAGAGAGCTAGGTCGAGGTATATTCAAAGGTTCTACACATGCTCAAGATCGTAAAACAGTTATTTGGGAACTATTTCGAGCGAGTGTTTAGTCATTAAAAATTTAGCAGTTTAACAATTTAGTGAGCTTTCTTGAAATTAGGCTATAAAATGGTTGTGATTCCTTGTTTCCGGTTCTCTTATAAGCAATAATTAATAAATGCAATAATTAAAACCATATTTTAAGAAAATAATAATAATATGAGTCAGCTTTTTAATCTTGATTAAGTATTTAAATGAACTTTTCCCTTTTAAGATGGGCTAAATAAATTTTCTAATTCAATTTGAATGTTCTGATGCTTCAAATAAAGTAATTTGTTGGGCATAAATATTAAGAATCATTCTATTTGTACCAAATTGGAGGTATCGAAACTTGTACCCCCTCCCACAACGCACGCGAGCATATATACATATGGCAATAGGGAAAAAATCCCAAATGTGATCCCAAATATTAATGAACAAGTATAAAAATTTCCAAATGTGATCCCCACCCTCTATTGTGATTTGTGAGTACTAGACAAAGGATTAGGTAAGAAAATTATATATATATAGTATTGTCCAAATATTAATGACAAGTATAGTTAGCAATGTCAATTGGGCTCGTCAGCTCGGACCGCCCATGGCTTGGCTCGAGGTTTCGTTCAAGGCTCGAGTCGAGCCCTATTTTGAGTTTCCAGTTCCGGGCTTAGCCCAAGCCGGCTATGGCTCATCGCCCTGGGCTCGGGCCTTATTTAAAAAATAAAAAAAAATAAAAAAACCACGAACAGAAAAAAAGGCGGCTAGCAGCTGCCTTATTTTAAGGCGGCGTTGCTGTCTTAATTTAACAAGGCAACAGTGCCAATGTAATTATATGAATTAAAAAAGAGAGAGAGAAAAAAATTGAGCCGGCCCGGCTCGCTAAGGCTTGAGCCAAATGCTCGGGTCGAGCCTTTTTTTTTTTTTTTTACTGAACTTTTGCTTGGCTCGGGCTCGAAAAAATCCCATTTCATTTTACTTGAGTCGAGCTCAAGCCTTGAGTTTCGGTTCGTAAGTTGACTCGACTCGACTCATTGACATCTCTAAGTATAGCTAGAGCAAATACGGCAATTGCCTAGAATCACAAGTTTACACCCAATTATTGAACCATTCAGAATTAGACTCGTCCGAAAATAAAGATTTCCTCTTTATTTTTGTTCATGTTTGTATAAATTTACTCTCCGACTTGTTCAGGGAACATAACTCCTCGTTTTTAGGTCCAAATTGTTGAGCTCTCTTCAAGCTACAAGCGTTCTTCCCTCGAAAAATACAAAAAATGGCCAACCAACACAATACAATACAGGTTTAGAATCTAGAATCCTAGACCAAACGTTTCTTTTTAAGCATTTGAAAGAATTCAGCTAAAAGAAGGAAAACAAAGCTTAGAAAAACATCAACAATTTTATAGTGTTAAAGAACGATGATGCTTTTTGCACAAACTTCCAAACCTCTTGAACTAATGTTCCGGTTGTAATAGATACATTAGTATTCAAGAGGTTAATTTCTTCATTCTGGATCTTCATCCAAAGAGTTAACCCCAGGCTACAGACGCACCCTAGACTGTTTGGATTCCTCAAACTGTACATTGTGCTTAAAAAAAAATGCTTCTTTTCAGCAAACACCACACATTGAGCCTAACAAAGTACTCTAGTTGATGAAGATGAATATCATACCAATACCAAAAGAAAATATGAAAAGAACTTCAAAATGAATAAAAGACTCGATTATAACATTACTGAATGATGACCATGAGCCATGAGCATTACCACATGTTGATTAATATTTATAATTTAATAAAGTTAACGACTCTTCACTATTTCTATTGCTATTTTTTATCCAATGATAAGATAACTATTAAATAACAAATTAACAACTTTGATTTGCATTGATTGATCCCAAATCATTTTGATCACCCAAACTCTCTCCAATGATTTTTTGAATATTGTGAGGATATCAACCTCATCACTCTAAGATTTCCATCTCCTTATCAATCTCTTTCTCATCATTTTTCTGTTGCCAAGCAGTAAGATATTACTAAAAATACCTACAAGTATAATGTTGAAAAATACGGGTTGTGGCTCGTTTATGTGGAGAACTTGACCCACAAGTTATTAAAGTGGATTGGAAGGAGTGGTTTGAATAAAATTCAAACTCATAACTTCTCTCAACTTCCATGATTTTAAATAACTATCAAAAGTTTGTCTTGCATTTTGAGAGAGAGAGAGAGAGAAAAGATGGCAATTAAAAGGTGTGAAAATTCTATGGAAAAATGCGCTTAAATTGAAAAGTGCTTAGAACCATATATATATATATACATGGCATTAAAACTTACAAAAATTGGCATTTAGATTATGAATAATAATCCCCTTCCATTGTGATCGGGATTGAGATCATTGAAGTGTTAGAAGATGCAAAATTTGATGATTGAAAAGTAAGATAGTTCAACCACAAAATTTTGGTATTCATCAATTCGAGGAAAAAAACTTTACCCAGAATTTATGATTATTTATGCTGCGGATTATTACATTGGTATCAAAGCTTTAAAGTTGAATTCCTTACAATATGTCATGCTTAAATATTCCATAATATGATTCAATTGAATTATAAAATTTGTATGTAAAGTATTCAAATCATGTGTGTTTTTTTGGCATCTTTTGATAATTTACCGATTTCTTTACATTGATAATTATGTACTAAGATTTATGGTTAGAAAGGTACTTTAATCAGCTTTCCAACCATATAAAGAATTTAAATTTTATATTTAAAAAAGAATAAATTATGAGGTTTTGAATTTCGGATAAAAATCTGAATTTTTGCATGAAAATTGGTAAAAGTTGAAACTTGATCATGTGACAACTTCTTCTACACTTCATTTCATGATTCATTTGTATGGTTGGATAGATATTCTCGAGACCTTTCTAAAGGTATAAAGTTAATTAATTTTGGCCTTGAGATGAAGAAATTATACCCTCCCGAAGTTTGGATGAAAATCTTGCTACTGTTTGATCCCCATTCTTTTCCAATTTTTTCTTCACATCTCATTTTGCAACAGTAGCAAAAATATTTAAAAATTAGGAAGTCTTCAGATTGTCAGAATTGAATGCATCTGACGAGGTTGTTGAAAATGAATATGGACTAGTTTACCCTCATTGTCTCACTCAAACATCCTAAACAAAAATATATGACAAGGGCATGGATGGAAATTAACATTTTATTTGTGGCTTGTCCGTGCACATGTCAGAGGGAAGTACTGATGAGGAATTAAATGTCCACTAAATTCAAACATAGGGGACCCACAAAAGGTGAAAATAAGAGTGCAAAATGAGAATTGGATGGAAAAGAATGGGGAGCAAACAGTGGCCTTATTTTTTGTATGAAAATTGGTAAAATTCGAAATTTCATCATATGATAACTTCATCTACACTATGATTCATGACTCCCATTTAATATGGTTTAATAGATCTCCTCTTGACATTTTCAATGGTATAGAGATATTTAATTTTAGCATTGATCCCACACGTGAGGACGCAGGCGGGACCCTGTTTCAGTTTTGAAAATTACATATTGGTCCCTGAATTATTCTTTCAGTATAATTAAGTTAATTTTTGGATGCTTATATATTGTATTTAATACTTACAACTAATTTGTAAAAATCATTAAAAATATTTTTTAACTTGATTAAATTCTAATTTTTTTTTAAAAAAATCTTGAATTTTTATTAAGTGATATCTGGCTCGTGGGAGTTTTTTTTTTTTTTTTT
>NW_019238982.1:64082-76710 GCF_002742605.1 Olea europaea var. sylvestris
CCCCCCCCCCCCCCCCCCGTTTATGTAATCCGAGCCTAACTACTTCTTGTACTTGCGTTTACTTATGGAGGAGGATCATGGATGTAGCTCCAACGTGCAAACCTCATAATCCAATGCCCAATATGTTGGTATAGAATCCCCCATTTGGTCAGTTAGATCTTGACTCAAACTTTCCCTTTGATATCCTAAATATTTTCCATAATCTTCAGATATTTTTAGAGATAGAATAAATGTGAGCTATATCAAGCAATTTTCCACATTAATCCTAGCTTTTGAAAGTTTTCTTTGTTTTAGAGAGCTAGGTCGAGGTATATTCAAAGGTTCTACACATGCTCAAGATCGTAAAACAGTTATTTGGGAACTATTTCGAGCGAGTGTTTAGTCATTAAAAATTTAGCAGTTTAACAATTTAGTGAGCTTTCTTGAAATTAGGCTATAAAATGGTTGTGATTCCTTGTTTCCGGTTCTCTTATAAGCAATAATTAATAAATGCAATAATTAAAACCATATTTTAAGAAAATAATAATAATATGAGTCAGCTTTTTAATCTTGATTAAGTATTTAAATGAACTTTTCCCTTTTAAGATGGGCTAAATAAATTTTCTAATTCAATTTGAATGTTCTGATGCTTCAAATAAAGTAATTTGTTGGGCATAAATATTAAGAATCATTCTATTTGTACCAAATTGGAGGTATCGAAACTTGTACCCCCTCCCACAACGCACGCGAGCATATATACATATGGCAATAGGGAAAAAATCCCAAATGTGATCCCAAATATTAATGAACAAGTATAAAAATTTCCAAATGTGATCCCCACCCTCTATTGTGATTTGTGAGTACTAGACAAAGGATTAGGTAAGAAAATTATATATATATATATATAGTATTGTCCAAATATTAATGACAAGTATAGTTAGCAATGTCAATTGGGCTCGTCAGCTCGGACCGCCCATGGCTTGGCTCGAGGTTTCGTTCAAGGCTCGAGTCGAGCCCTATTTTGAGTTTCCAGTTCCGGGCTTAGCCCAAGCCGGCTATGGCTCATCGCCCTGGGCTCGGGCCTTATTTAAAAAATAAAAAAAAATAAAAAAACCACGAACAGAAAAAAAGGCGGCTAGCAGCTGCCTTATTTTAAGGCGGCGTTGCTGTCTTAATTTAACAAGGCAACAGTGCCAATGTAATTATATGAATTAAAAAAGAGAGAGAGAAAAAAATTGAGCCGGCCCGGCTCGCTAAGGCTTGAGCCAAATGCTCGGGTCGAGCCTTTTTTTTTTTTTTTTACTGAACTTTTGCTTGGCTCGGGCTCGAAAAAATCCCATTTCATTTTACTTGAGTCGAGCTCAAGCCTTGAGTTTCGGTTCGTAAGTTGACTCGACTCGACTCGACTCGTTGACATCTCTAAGTATAGCTAGAGCAAATACGGCAATTGCCTAGAATCACAAGTTTACACCCAATTATTGAACCATTCAGAATTAGACTCGTCCGAAAATAAAGATTTCCTCTTTATTTTTGTTCATGTTTGTATAAATTTACTCTCCGACTTGTTCAGGGAACATAACTCCTCGTTTTTAGGTCCAAATTGTTGAGCTCTCTTCAAGCTACAAGCGTTCTTCCCTCGAAAAATACAAAAAATGGCCAACCAACACAATACAATACAGATTTAGAATCAAGAATCCTAGACCAAACGTTTCTTTTTAAGCATTTGAAAGAATTCAGCTAAAAGAAGGAAAACAAAGCTTAGAAAAACATCAACAATTTTATAGTGTTAAAGAACGATGATGCTTTTTGCACAAACTTCCAAACCTCTTGAACTAATGTTCCGGTTGTAATAGATACATTAGTATTCAAGAGGTTAATTTCTTCATTCTGGATCTTCATCCAAAGAGTTAACCCCAGGCTACAGACGCACCCTAGACTGTTTGGATTCCTCAAACTGTACATTGTGCTTAAAAAAAAATGCTTCTTTTCAGCAAACACCACACATTGAGCCTAACAAAGTACTCTAGTTGATGAAGATGAATATCATACCAATACCAAAAGAAAATATGAAAAGAACTTCAAAATGAATAAAAGACTCGATTATAACATTACTGAATGATGACCATGAGCCATGAGCATTACCACATGTTGATTAATATTTATAATTTAATAAAGTTAACGACTCTTCACTATTTCTATTGCTATTTTTTATCCAATGATAAGATAACTATTAAATAACAAATTAACAACTTTGATTTGCATTGATTGATCCCAAATCGTTTTGATCACCCAAACTCTCTCCAATGATTTTTTGAATATTGTGAGGATATCAACCTCATCACTCTAAGATTTCCATCTCCTTATCAATCTTTTTCTCATCATTTTTCTGTTGCCAAGCAGTAAGATATTACTAAAAATACCTACAAGTATAATGTTGAAAAATACGGGTTGTGGCTCGTTTATGTGGAGAACTTGACCCACAAGTTATTAAAGTGGATTGGAAGGAGTGGTTTGAATAAAATTCAAACTCATAACTTCTCTCAACTTCCATGATTTTAAATAACTATCAAAAGTTTGTCTTGCATTTTGAGAGAGAGAGAGAGAGAAAAGATGGCAATTAAAAGGTGTGAAAATTCTATGGAAAAATGCGCTTAAATTGAAAAGTGCTTAGAACCATATATATATACATGGCATTAAAACTTACAAAAATTGGCATTTAGATTATGAATAATAATCCCCTTCCATTGTGATCGGGATTGAGATCATTGAAGTGTTAGAAGATGCAAAATTTGATGATTGAAAAGTAAGATAGTTCAACCACAAAATTTTGGTATTCATCAATTCGAGGAAAAAAACTTTACCCAGAATTTATGATTATTTATGCTGCGGATTATTACATTGGTATCAAAGCTTTAAAGTTGAATTCCTTACAATATGTCATGCTTAAATATTCCATAATATGATTCAATTGAATTATAAAATTTGTATGTAAAGTATTCAAATCATGTGTGTTTTTTTGGCATCTTTTGATAATTTACCGATTTCTTTACATTGATAATTATGTACTAAGATTTATGGTTAGAAAGGTACTTTAATCAGCTTTCCAACCATATAAAGAATTTAAATTTTATATTTAAAAAAGAATAAATTATGAGGTTTTGAATTTCGGATAAAAATCTGAATTTTTGCATGAAAATTGGTAAAAGTTGAAACTTGATCATGTGACAACTTCTTCTACACTTCATTTCATGATTCATTTGTATGGTTGGATAGATATTCTCGAGACCTTTCTAAAGGTATAAAGTTAATTAATTTTGGCCTTGAGATGAAGAAATTATACCCTCCCGAAGTTTGGATGAAAATCTTGCTACTGTTTGATCCCCATTCTTTTCCAATTTTTTCTTCACATCTCATTTTGCAACAGTATCAAAAATATTTAAAAATTAGAAAGTCTTCAGATTGTCAGAATTGAATGCATCTGACGAGGTTGTTGAAAATGAATATGGACTAGTTTACCCTCATTGTCTCACTCAAACATCCTAAACAAAAATATATGACAAGGGCATGGATGGAAATTAACATTTTATTTGTGGCTTGTCCGTGCACATGTCAGAGGGAAGTACTGATGAGGAATTAAATGTCCACTAAATTCAAACATAGGGGACCCACAAAAGGTGAAAATAAGAGTGCAAAATGAGAATTGGATGGAAAAGAATGGGGAGCAAACAGTGGCCTTATTTTTTGTATGAAAATTGGTAAAATTCGAAATTTCATCATATGATAACTTCATCTACACTATGATTCATGACTCCCATTTAATATGGTTTAATAGATCTCCTCTTGACATTTTCAATGGTATAGAGATATTTAATTTTAGCATTGATCCCACACGTGAGGACGCAGGCGGGACCCTGTTTCAGTTTTGAAAATTACATATTGGTCCCTGAATTATTCTTTCAGTATAATTAAGTTAATTTTTGGATGCTTATATATTGTATTTAATACTTACAACTAATTTGTAAAAATCATTAAAAATATTTTTTAACTTGATTAAATTCTAATTTTTTTTTAAAAAAATCTTGAATTTTTATTAAGTGATATCTGGCTCGTGGGAGTTTTTTTTTTTTTTTTTGAATGAAAAATACTGTAAAAGTATTTAAAATACCATGTTTATATAATGTTCATGAGTTGTGTGGGTCTTCGATTAGGTTATGTGATTCATTATAACTTATTTTCAATTTTTATGCTTGATCAGTTATTACTGAATCTATGCATGCTTATAGCATCCTTAGCGAGAATGGTTCTCGCTAAAAAACCAAGGCTATAGAATCTATTGAAAAATTACGTACTTATTAAAATTAATAAAAAGATCTAGAACATGACCTCAAGGAACCGTGAATATTTTTGGAACAATTTTTTTGGTGGTAAGCAGAATATAAAAGTTCTGATGTCATTTCTCGTTTGTTATTGTTGTATTGCAATAGATATTAAAGCAAGGTTGAGAATCTATATAATAAAAACTTAAATGATGTGAGTTTTATTCTTTGATTATATTTGGAATTATTTTTTGAAAGAATTAATTTATGATATCATGATATATGTGATAATAGGATAAACATGCAAGTTTATACTTTTATTGCATATTATGGAATTATCTTATTGAATTACATTATATCTATTAATTTGTGAATTGTTATGAATGTTGAGGTCAGTAGAATTAGTGAGATTCTTAGTTAGACATTAATTTTCTGTTGAGTAATAGTTTGGTGATTGGAAGATTTAGAGAAAATCTCACCTAGAACTATTTGATTCACAACTGAATGAGAGTTCTCAAACTAGAAGAATTAATGTAATTCTCGCTTCGAACTGATGAAATTTTGCGTTATCAAAATTAAGTCATTCATAGTGAACCAATAGGATTGCGGACGATGATTGGAAATATAGTGTACTTTCGACTCTTTGCCTAACGTTGAACTATCGTATATGTTAATTTGCATTAATGTAAAATGGTATATATGCATAAATGGCATTGATTGGGAATAAAATTATCTCTAAATTTTATTTTTTTAGATTATGGCATCAAATTCTATAACTGTTGACCTAAATTAGGGTGATAAGCTAAATGAAATAACATTTGGCATGATAAGATTTTGAGTGTATTTGAAGAACATGTTGCTTTGGAGAGCATCAACCATGCAATAGTAGACCTGATGCGGGTTATACTACTCCAGGTATATATGCATAAATGGCATTGATTGGGAATAAAATTATCTCTAAATTTTATTTTTTTAGATTATGGCATCAAATTCTATAACCGTTGACCTAAATTAGGGTGATAAGCTAAATGAAATAACATTTGGCATGATAAGATTTTGAGTGTATTTGAAGAACATGTTGCTTTGGAGAGCATCAACCATGCAATAGTAGACCTGATGCGGGTTATACTACTCCAGAAAAATAAAAATAAGAACTTTGTCAAGTATGGAAAAAGATAGATTCTAGTGCTTGAGCATTGAATTGTTATGTTCTGTTATAGATGATCTTTTTTCTCTAATGTGACTTAGTTGAGATGGTTAACATGGTGTTCACATTTTTGCAGGCCACATTCTTTGGATGAGTAGTAAGTTCAAACTAGTCTATTCTCAATCGATGAAACTTTGAATTGACACTTCAATTTTCTCTATTGATACCATCTGCTACGTAGGTTGAAAGACATGCGACTTAATGTTACTAAGTTTCGAGGACATCCTTATGTAGCAATGTTCTAATTTGCATAAGACTTCAAATCTAAAATATTAAATGAGCTAGAACAAATGTAAGATAGATGAGAAGACTAGAAATGAACTAAGAAGATATCAGATAGTAAATACATGAAAGTGGTTTTGGTAGAGTACCAATATTTTAAAGGTTCGAGTGTTTCAATCATACGGTTTGAATCTCTTAGCTTAAAAGTAGTTAAGCTAAAGGATATTATACTTGACTATGGTCCTCTTAGTGTTGTTTACATATCAACACTATATATATTAGATCTTATCTTGTGTAGATAATGATTTAAGAAATAGAAACCCACTTTATATGACATCAAAGAGTGTCTTTAGTCTATTGTTAAGTAGTTGACTTGATATAAAATAGATATATACAAACAATGAAGATGGAGTGGAGGTTTATATAACTAATACTGCAACTTAGTGTTGCAAAGTGAAGAAACTGACCTCATATTTGATATTAAGATAGTATCAAAGAGTCTACTAAACTTGATCACCGTTGTTCTTCTTCTAAGAGTGGTCACTTACTTGACCTTAAACATGGTAGTTCTGTTCATATTCACAGTGGTTATATTTATTATGGTTCTAGATATTTGTGCAATGGTTTGAGATTTTGAGTTGAGATAACCATTTAAAACTGTAAGAGTTAAACTTATATACAGTAAATCTATTTGATTTTTTTTCCGAGTTATGATTAAGAGAAATAGAGATGGAACTTCTTTTTCGTTACATCTATAGATGGATTCGCATATTTCAATTGTGGCTCTGATTTTCTTAAGTTGAAGATATTATATTGATTTAGACTTTTTTTTGAAGTGGAGTAGAAAATCAAATTACAGAAGTGAAGACTTGGGGAACTGTTTGAGAATATGAATCTCTATTACGAGAATTTAGTGATATAGGTAATGAAAGAGAAATTATTATCGGATTGACTATCCCTTAATCACCAATAATTATATGGTCTACTAGGTAAAAGGAATGAAATATTGCTAAATATGATGAGATTTGAGATAATACAGTTCAATTTATGTGTTTAGTTAAGTGCAACTTATCACTTAATGAAGTTTTCTCTATATTATTCCTTTAGAATATATAAGCTTTGGATAAGTAGATAACAAAATATGGGTTATGTTAGAGTCATAAGCGACTATACAAGTTCTTTATAATGAATTGGAAAAAATGAGTTTATTAAGAGCGAGATGTATCTCTAATATGCAAATGACAGTCCAAAAATGTACTTAAGTGGGACTTAGAATGGATATTGGGTCACAAGATATGACATCCGACATTTTTTCCTAGAAAGAGAGAAAAGTTGGAGAATATTATTAAAATTGATAATATTTGTATTGATGAATCGATTTTGAACACATAAGAGTTGGTTAAGATTCTGATTTAAGTAGAAGTAATTTGTTTTTGAGTGGGAGCTATCTATCGAGTGGAAGCATCTAAGTAATATCTAAGTTCAATGATTTTTAGTTTCGAGTGGGAGCTAAGAACTATTCAATGTCAATGACTCTTAGTTCAGAAAACTAATGGAGAAATTTGAGGAAAATGATGGAAGTACATATAGAGTACATAATTTCAATCTAATTTGAGATGTCTTGAAAATTCTAATTGGACATTAGTATTATTGAGAACATTTAGGTTTTGGAAAACTAAGTAGAAGACTGATGAGTTTATTATAGACAAAGCTCATTTTTAGAGAAAGGTTATTTTCAATATGAGAATGTTGAGTTAGATAAACTTTTTTTAGAAGTGAGATTCAATTCTATATGCCCATGCTAGCCTTGAAAATGTGTTTAAATTTAGATAGAACAAAATAGACTTAAGAGTCTACGTTCACTCTCAATTGGAACTGATTGAAGAGATACATGAATCGATTTGTAGATTTTATGTTGAAGGCTTTTATAGTATTGTGATAATTTTATCATTACACTTGTAGCCTAGTGCAGTTATCTTAACAGTGGTACTTGATTTTTAACGAGGGTTAAATATTATAAAAATTCACCATGTGGATGAAAATCAATGTATTTATGTAAAGGTCTGATAGTAGGCTATAATTCTAATTTTGATGTTGATGACGTTATACATTCTACGTAAGAGGAGTGTATTGAGACCATTTTGAAATTGGTGTCCTCAATCTTGAGACAAAGGACATGGGTTTAGCAAATTGTAGATTTTGTGTTAAAAATAGTATTCTAGTCTTCTTTCTCTATCTCAAGATTAGTACACTATAAAGACTCTAGAATATTTTTAACTATAGAATTGCTACATTTTTGATACTCCTATATTAGAAGGCGATCGTATGAGTCTTCATATATGTCCAAAGACTCCATTAGTGCACAAAGATATATCTAGAGAACCATTATAGTATGACTAGGAGTTAGAAGTATGCTATGATGTATAATTGTCCTGACATTTGTCATTTCGTGAATCTAGTCAGTAGGTATCAATATGATCCTTAGAAAGGGTGTTGTGATATCCGAATGTTGTTGTCCTCAATTATTATATTTTATTATTGAAGGATTAACTTGTGATTGGAATAAATATACAAATGTCGACTAAGGATGAAAGTTAGTTGGTACAAATGGTTATTAGACTTGTACAATCTTACTCTATAGAGTAGCAAGAAGCATATCTTATAGTTTGTATCTTGATTGTTGAAGAAATTGTTTGGTATAGATATACTGGGGCATCTAATGATACTAAATGAGAATATGAGATCCATGATATTTATGCAGTTATCTCATGTGTTGAGAATCTCAAGTATCAAGATGGAATCAAAAAGTTGATGGTATTTTTATAAGAGACATTAGCAAAGAAAATATCTTTGCGATATATCTACGTAAATGATGATATGTAATAATCATATTTTAAAGATGTTTAAAGATATATTTTTTGATAATATCGAATTCCTGGAAGTGAATAAAATATGATATTACCATAGATGAACAAGTTTGAGTTCATGTGTAATCTAATATTGAGATTACGAAATAATGATATGCATGCCCGTATAAAGTATGCCGAATATGTTTAGATTGATATACTCACACGAACAATTTCTTTAGAAAGGGTGCCCTAAGATAAGACAAAGTGATAGAAAGGGTGTCCTAAGATAAGACAAAGCGATCATGTTTTGTACATGATCCAGACGCCTTAATGAGATATCAAAATGAGATTATAATAAGTAATCGAAATGAATTTTGCTATCCATTAAACTTGTTTACTAGCTAGATCGAGTTTTCTATTTGAGATTGCCTAGATGAATGAATATAAGGAGAAATCAAGTTAGGTGTCGAGGAATACCTGAATTAGGATCTGTACGATGTTATTTGTTCATAAGGAATATGACATACACCCTACGAAAGGGAGAAAATATTGTAGCACGTGTTTCTTATCACGTGTGCTTTTATGATCAATATTGGGTAAATGAGTAAATTGATCCTTGCTTCCTTATTACGTAAGACCTTAAGGTTTGTATAGCCTCATATATACCCTTATGACTTTTGACTGTTTTTCGATATTTTATTTTAATGTTGCTATTTTAGCATGTTATCAATGACTATGATTGATTCGATTTGATGGAACATTTCTAGGAAAGAACTTGATTTAAAGTTGAAGGTTTCAAGAGGAAGGAAAAACTATTTTGACCAACATTTATATTTATATTCACTGGCAGGACAATCGTATTTAACTATTTAGGGCATGGAACACAATTGTGAATACAATAATAAGAAATGGGGTTCAAGTATGTTTCATAAATATTCTAGTGATCGAAAATACTTGAATTAATATTGGAAAATGAGTTTTGGGTCTAGCGAGATGTAATGTTCCTCTAATAGAGCAACAATAATCCGTAACAGGTTTATAGTATCGTAAGCTCTAATATTACTCGCTAGTCACACGATCAATTTGTCATATAAATCTTTGTGAGATAAACCTCAAGAAGGATCTCGCATGTAATATTCTTTATCACTTGTGGTTCGAGTTAAGCCCATTATGTACAAGTGAGAGATGTTGGAAAATACGGGGTTGTGGGTCACCAAAGTAGGGTGACCCGAACCACAAGTTATTAAAGTGGATTGGAAAGAGTGTTTAAATAAAATTCAAACTCAAGACTTCCTCAACTTCCATGATTTCACATTGAAAGAGGAAAAATATGGCAATAAAATTAAATTGTGTGAAATTCATAAGGAAAAAATACACATAAGTTGAAAAATGCCTACTTAGATTGTAAATAATAATCCCCTTCCATTGTGATCGAGATTGAGACCATTAGAGTACTAGAAAACGCATAATTTGATGCTTGAAAAGTAAGGTAATTAGACCACACAAAGATTTTGGAATTCATCGATTCAAGTAAGAATTTTTTACTCGAAGTTTATGATTATGCATGCTATGAATTATTACACAAAAACATCTATCCATACAGAAAATATAGATTGATGTATACCAACATGCATGAACAAGTCTTCATAAATTCTAAACATCATACTATTACTATATTCCCCCTTTCCGACAAGAGATCCAAATAGCATGCTGACTTAAAGGAACGGATCTGCCCACCTACCTAGGGGTTTGTAGAAGAAGTACATAAGTCTTATATGTCGGATCATATTTTCCTATTGAAAGAGGAAACACTTGAAGGGGTTGGCATAGGCATGGCTACTATTGTAACACAATCACATCGGCTATGAGCATTCTCATCAATAGGTGCAACAAGAATATGTGCTGCAACTTAAGGATTAGTAATCAACACCAATAGATGTTGCTTGTGCTTCTAGCATCTGAACCTTAGAGGTGATAATATTAGAAATCAGCATTGGAATAATGTAGTATAGCATGAAAAGTGTTAGGTTGTAAAGCGTAATTACTATCTCTGTGTGGAGCCACCATTAGGATTTTGTGCTATCATGAAGAGAGAGAGAGCGGTTAGACAAATAGGATGTGTTATTTATTTCTTATGAATGTTTTTTCCCATCATAGTGAATTACTGCAACGATGAAAGAGGTGTAGTGTGAAATTGGGTCGAATCTTTATAAATTTTGCGTGTAATTATGTCAACTAATTGATTATTCTCGGTAGAATAGAATTGAAGTTTCAAATTCTCTACAACTAGAAGATGTGGTACTGATGATGTGGTCCAATCTCTTTTGATCTAGAATCAAATTCTTTACCTTACCCAAGAGGTAATCAGAAGGTAGCTTGATATTTATTTGTTTCATCAGAATATTATGAATCAAAGAGGAAAATGGTAATGTTTTAAGCATGATCTTTAATCAAATAAATCTACCAGGAGTAGCAAAAACTTGAGTAAAGATAATAACGTGCAAAGAAGGCTGCCAATTTTTTGTTGGGAACAAGCAAGTTACCAGAATTGCTCTGATACCACTTGTTGATCTCGAGGGTGTTGCAAGAATTGAGATTTAATGACACAATATTAAATATGTGACGTAGACAAGATCACAATGATAGAAACAAGATTAAAGTAAAGCAATTGATGAGAAATTAGCTAAGGAATCGATATTTTACTCAAAACAATATGGAGAGAATACAAGGAACTGACTAATAATGCTTCAAACAAGTCCCGATTGGGACATATATGGAACGCACATGTTGAATTCAGAATCCACTTCTCGTCAAGCTTAGACTCCAAGTCAGAAACGGTCAATACCACGTCTCCGCCATCCAAAAAATCCTCAATGACATTGGTCTCGTTCGAAGTACATTATTGCCTCCCATGATTTGTAACTAAATTATCTTTAGCCTACAACTTATCGCAATATTCTTAACTTGTCCTTTCTTCCTGCAGTAGAAGCAGTACAAATTACTGAGGTTTGTCCTCGATCTACCTCTCCGTCGATCACCATGAGATATCAGAGCATCCTCATCCCTAGATGTAGCTCCAACTAGATGCTTCATCTTCCCATTTGAAAATAAAGCATCGTAAGCATCTTCAATGGTAAACGTGTAATGACTGTACAAGATCGTGTCCCAAAACGACGAGTATGAAGGGGATAGCGAACATAATAGGACAAGGACAGATCCTCCTCATCATATTTGACCTCTAATGTTTCCAAATCTGTGACAATTTCCTTGAACACAGTCGGGTGGTCTTCCAGCGATCCTCCTTCCGCCTTGAGATAGGAATATAGCCTTTGTTTTAAATGCAAATTGCTAGTGAGACTTTTAGTCATGCACAACTACTCCAGTTTCAATCACAAAGTAGCCGCCATTTTCTCCTTCAATATGTCCTAGAAGATGTTATTGGAGAGGAGAAAATGAATCTTTGATAGAGCCTTCCCATCTTTTCGTTGTTTCTCCTCCGTTGTCCAATTTGCTAGTATCATATTAAACCTAGCAAAGCATCATCTAAATCCATCTACGCCAACACAGGCCTAGCATTGGGCCTCTCTCCTCCCAAAAGCTAGCCCAAGCGATGAGGCTTTCCCTCACACTTATAAACTGAACACCAAACTCATCCGCAACTGATGTGAGACAACCTCAACAAATTTCCCTTACACATCAGGCTTTGCGGCTGACCAAACACGTCTCTCTCTCACATATCGGGCCCCTTACACAACGGGACCTGCGAGAAACCAAACTCATCTCCTTCTCACACTAACCCATATCTCTGTGACCATTAGACAAGAAACTTGTTGATAGACGAAGCTCTGATACCATTGTTGAGTGGTATTAGGTCTCCTCACCCCAAAAACTAGTTCAAGAGGTGAGACTTTCCCTTATCCTTATAAATTGAATATCAATCCCATCCACATCTGATGTGGGACAACCTCAACATTTTTTTAGGAAAACCAACCAATTCAGAAGCTACTACATCCATAGTAAGATCATCATTAAAATCATCATATTCATACATCGTG
>NW_019238982.1:77980-78610 GCF_002742605.1 Olea europaea var. sylvestris
CCAATGGCGAACTTCCTTTTCTGCTCGACACTGCCCATTATCGGAAGCCCGTACTGCAACAGAAGCCCATCAATTTTCCACTCCGGCATCGATTCGTAATCCGATTCAGAGTACTTTGGATAGTGCAATGGCATTTGGAAGCACGTTTTCTCGTTCCCTTGATAGCCACCACCAATTCTTATAAGTCGCGTTTTTCCATTTGACTCCATCTCGTTCAGATTGTTACGCCTTTCGTACGAGTCGGAACTATCCTACGCCTCTTTTTCAGTCTTATGTTTGGAGCAAAAGCGTGAAACTGGTCTTTATACACGGCATTTCGTGCACAACAAGAATTCTAGCGTTGAAAAGGATTATTATTATTTTCAAAACATTTGTTGGCAGCTAATTTAAATCTTCCACGTATTGAAAAGGATTATTATTATTTTCAAAACATTTGTTGGCAGCTAATTTAAATCTTCCACGTATAAATGTTAGGTGGGATCAAAAGTTCGTCAAAGTTGCAGACGTACACGTTGCTTAGAGCGTGGCCAAAAGGTTGCCAATAATTGTCACCCACTGCATCAAAAACAATTTTTGACAAATGTAACTACGATTTTAAAAAAAAATAATATATATATATATATATATATA
>NW_019238982.1:78688-84905 GCF_002742605.1 Olea europaea var. sylvestris
TTTTTGAATTAAGGTGTACAACGAAGGCTCTCTGAAAATATTTTCCCATGAAACGTTTAAATAGATGGTGTGAAATCAAAAATAAAAAAACCTTCAAGTATTAGTCGTGATGAAAACCTTTACTAAAATTCATCATAAAATGTTTTTACGACTTTTTATTTTCTGTTTAAACTCTTAACCATATTCCTTAATTAATATATTCATCTTAATCTCTTCAATTTACCTTAAGTTGATAAAAACCCTCAAATTTTAATTTTAATTTTAATCACCTTCAAACTTTATTTTAATCATTTTTCATGGAATTCAGTTATTCACTACTTTTATTCATTTTGAACCATATGTTACATTACTTTTAATAAAATATACTAAATTTTTTTTTAAATCTAAAACTGTCAAATAATAATGTTTTGTAAAACGAAAATTGCTAAAATAGTATTAGTCTATTTTTTTTAACCTTTTTATTTTATTATAGCCCTCGTTTAGTAATGAAAATGGGTAAAATAGTATTTTTTTGAAATATAAGTTGTTGAAAAAGAAGGAAAACTTTTCGTTTTACATGTAATATTATTTTATGAAAGATTACGTGGTTAAAAATATGAGAGAGAAAAATGGAATGTGATTTGATGGGGTCAAATGGGTGCTATATGGGAGCTCGTCATGTGTGTGCACACACATAATCATGTACACATATACAATTATTTATTTAATACAATAATATTAAGCCCATCATTGATTTTAGTAGATTTTGATAAATATTGATGAAATATATAGTTAAAAAATTGTGATCATGTGAAAATATATAGTTAAAATTAATTGTTAATTTATACTTAAATTAAAATTCTAATTCTAATTCGTACCAAAGAAGAACTAAATGAGAACTGAAGCATTTTACTTGGGAAAAGTTAATAAGGAAATAATTACTTGTCTAGTCAAAGTTAGTAAATTAGAATCAAAGCATATATTTCGGCTTCAGACCAGAAAAATAATAATAATAATAATAATAATAATAATAATAATAATAATAATAATAATAATAATAATAATAAAATAAAACTCTATTAATGATTATTCCCATGAATTTGATATTTGAAGGAGATAAGATGAGTCCGGAGTTAAGGGGCCCAAATTTCCTTAATTTTTGTATCACCAACATAAAATAATGAGAAAATTTCATAAGTGAAAGATTAAATATAGCATATTTCAAATTATGAAAACAAGTTTCAAAATTCAAAAATCAGATTTTTATTAAAATTTATTTATCATTTAATTATTTAATTAATTATTTTATTAATTTAATATATTTAGGTTACAGATTTATATAATTTGGTCACAAATTAACAATTAATTACTAATTTATAATTTTTTGGTCACAAATCAAAAATTTTATATCACAAATTATTTTATAATCACAATTCAAAAATTTTGCAGGTTACAGTTTGTTCATCGGTCACAAATCAAAAAATTAATTAGTCACAGATTAAGTTTTAATCACAACTTATGAATTTATTGATCACAAATCAAAAATTTATAGGTCACACTATTTTTCGATCACGAATAAGATTTTTTATAGGTCACAGATTATTCATTGATCATAGAATCAAAACTTTTATCGGTCATAATTAATTTTTTGGTCACAACTTAATCAATTGTAAGTCACGATCGCAAATTTTAGGCCATATATTATAAATTTAGTCACGGTCACATATTCGGCCACATATTATTTACCGATTACAAATTAACAATTTACTGACCATAACACAAGCACTCTTTCTACCCATTGCAACACCGCCAACCACCACCTTGCCAAATCCATCGCCGTCGCCGCTCCACCAGCGCCAAAACCATCCAAATTCCCAACAACAAACGACCACCACTACTCCAACAACAAAAAAAACACCACCACCACCACTACCCACACTATCGCACTACCACCACCAACCACCACCACTACCCACACTAACCCACTACCACCCCCACCCCCCCCCCCCCTCAAACTTGTAACAACACCACCGCAACCCCACCACTGAATCACAACTACCACAGCAACCTTCACCAAAAAAAGCACCTCAAACTCAACAAAACCATCACCCAAAAAATTAAAAAAAATAATCGCCCAACCACCGAATCGCCACCACCACCGCAATTCCTATACCACCACCATCACCACCTGTAACAACACCATCGCAACCCACCACTGAATCACCACCACCACCGCAATTCCTATACCACCACCATCACCACCTGTAACAACACCATCGCAACCCACCACTGAATCACCACCACCACGACATTCACAGCACAATCAACCACCAACAAAACACCCCAAACTCTGGTAAAGGTACAGATCGGAGGAAAAAATCACAATCTGTTTTGTACGGTGGTGGCACGCGACGCTGTCGCCTCCAACAACGTCGTTTGCAGTAGAGAGAGACGAGAATGGTAGAGAGAGAGAGAGAAAGATTGTGTGTGTGTGTGTGTGTGTGTTCTATCAGAGAGTTTAGAATATAGAGGGAATTGAGGGTAAATTAATGTAGGCTTTGAATTGTGTAGGTAAATAAATTAGTTAATTTTTAAATATATTAATTAATAAAAAGAAATCCGATTCTTGAAAGAGTAAACTTTGTATATGATTTGTGAAATGGAATCTATAAATGTATTAGATTGTTTAATTTCCACTAAAATATTACAAAATTCAATCAAAAGTTTGTTATGAAAGTAAAAGCAAATAATGATGTCGTCATCTCCCTAATAAGGCATAAGATCTAGATAATCGTACAAACTGTTACCAAGTGTTAGGGTTGGACAAAACTCTAGAACCGAACTTAACTCAACCTGGTATCTGAATTGAAAACCAACGGATTCGGTTCGATTCTCAATTTTAAATCAAGAATTTAAGAACCAATTTTAGATCAAGAATCGAATAACAGTATAAGAATCGAATCTCCCTAATTTTTTTAATTTATTTATTTTAAATAGCCACATTATTTTATTTTTTCTAATACATTTTCTAACTAATTAATTTAGCTCAAACAAAAAAAGAAAAAGATTTTCATATTTCTAATTTTCAGTCCAAGCGCAACTTAATCAAATTAACCTAAATTTTATCCAAATTTATTATTCCACCGTAGTGTCGTTTCCACCGTTTTGGAAAAATCGAATTGAAGATCGACTACGTCTTCCTTAATTATCGTGAACTTGTTATCTTCTTCTTTTTGATGATTTTAACAATCAAATCTATGAAGAACTCAATAAAGAGAGACACAAAAAATGCAAAAGATTAAATTACGTTATTTTGTAAGAGTTAAGATTTAACATGTTATTAGTTGAATTAATATAGTTTTATAAATATTAAAAATTTTAATTATATTACAGAACCCTAGGACCAAATCTAATCGAACCTGAATTAAATTTGGATCCAACGATTCTACTTATTAAATACCCGAACCTAAACGGTTCCATAATTAAATAACCGATTTTAAATATGTAGTGCTATTTTTGTCATGTAATTTATTTTGAATTCTTTTCAATTTTAGTATGTTTAAATTAGGTTCCATGTAAATCCCTATAAATAAAAGGTTAATTCATTTTTTTTATATCATCTTACATTAATAAAATATCATTATTTATTATCTACATAATTTGGTGGATTCCAATGCAAAATTTGTGATCTTAAGGTTTTCGCTTGAATTTTTTGTTTCGTATTACATCACAAAATACAGTATTGTCTTCTCATCATCTATAATACTTTCTATAATTTTCATCGGTACAAACAGTTTTATTCAATCATTTGAATCTCTTCTTCAGTCCATCAAGAATCTACAAGATTTCATTAGTTTCCTATTAAACTCGGTCTTATTTGATCCAACTTTTATTTTCTTGTGCTAACTTTTCTCTAGGGTGATGAGTCAAGATTCCAAAACATGCGTGTAAAGTTAGAATTGAAGAGTGAATGAGGAAAGACACGCAGATTAAGTACAGAGAGAAAGAGCACCAGTCACCGCTGGAAATGGCCTAAAAAATGGCGCCGAAAGGGAAGACAAATCACATGGCCTCCCCGTTTTCTTCTCTTTATCCCCCTACGCGCTTATATTTTTATACCAATTATCCCTCAAAATTCTTCACTACAAAAAATCCCAGTGGTGTATGCCTCCCTCTCTCTCTCTCTCTCCCGGCATTGATTCTCTCTGTGTCCGTGACTTGAGATCGTCGCAAAGGCGAAAAAGGGATCATTTCTAAAAGAAGTATAAATACAAGAAAGTGCTGGGAAGTAAATGGAAGTTTTCACCAGAGCTTCAGCTGGATTAATGGTCGTTGTTGCTTTTATCTTGACCGCGGCTTTCCCGCATCATGTCATGGCTGATTCTACCGCCGGAGTGCTTGCTCCGGCCCCTTCTCCAACCAGCGATGGTATCCATTTTATTATTGTAAACTCTCCCTTCTCTCGGTTGCTTATCGCTTAAAAACCTATCAAACACTTGACACGTGCATACATATATTTATTTATGGGTTATGCTACACGTATTTTAGAATATCCATGACAGTGTCCACCCCTCACATGGAGGGGGATCCATTTTGAATAAAATATAATTTATTCAAAATGAATCCTCTTCTATGTGAGGAAGGTGGACACTGTTATAGATATCGTGTTACGTACAAATAGCATATTCCTTTATTTATTTTGTCATATTGCTCATCGTCATATGTCATACTTTGAAGAAAACACGGTTTACGGCTACAACAAGCCATCGAAATATCTATCTTGACATAAAATGACTTGCAATATGACGCTTGCACATGAAATATGAGGATGTTTGGTAGGATCAAAATTATATTTTTTGGTAAATTGTGATATAAGTTTTTGAAATGTGTGGTTGAAAAGTTGTGGAACCCATAAAATACGTCGTTAATATTAATTGTTTGACTTTGACTTAGATTAAAATCAGATTGTAATCATAACCAAACATGGGCTATAGTGTAATCTAAGTTCATTGACTGGCGATCAGGTTGTAA
Organism: Olea europaea var. sylvestris; assembly: GCF_002742605.1. Classification (NCBI taxonomy): domain Eukaryota; kingdom Viridiplantae; phylum Streptophyta; class Magnoliopsida; order Lamiales; family Oleaceae; genus Olea; species Olea europaea. The sequence goes on from NW_019238982.1 coordinate 83,699, forward strand.
ATCCTTACTAAAAAGATAAAAGATGTATGCACAATTTTCATAAATAGGTAATGAAAATTGAACTCGGAATCCTCTATAATTCTATCATCATATTAAACTATTTTGTGTAAAAGATTAAAGTGATAATCCCTCAAAATGTAGTTGGAGAATTTTGTCTTGACTCTATTTATTTTATATATTTTGCAGGGACGGCAATTGATCAAGGAATAGCTTACGTTCTAATGCTGGTGGCTTTGGTGGTGACATACATCATTCATTAGCTTTTCCTTTATACAAATTATGATTGGAATCACCTCTACAAAAGCACCTCAAGAATTGATAATTAGGAGCATAACTCAAGAGAGATTAGCAAGGGGGTTTCAAAATGTACTAATCACTCGTTGAAGAGTGTTTGTGATTTTGGATTGTGTAGTTAATTAATTCTTGAATGAAAAATTTATTCATTGGATGTATTGTGGGGTTTTTGTTTGTAAGGTTTGCTTTTGTCATATTGTAACCTCTCTCTCTCTCTCTCTCTCTCGGATCAACCAAATTCGAGCAATTTAGATAATAAAAAATTAAAAGGAAAAAATTACATAATTATCATAGTTTCAAAATTACACTTTTAAATTCAAGAAACTTGATGAATTCTTTCAAAACTCAAGTGCTCACATTTTGTGACCCCAAATAAAATTTTGTAACCTATGATTTAATTAATCAAGTTACAATCACAATCACAATAACAATTTTTTTTTTCACAATTATATACTAGTTACAAATCTCACCGTGTTTTAGTAAAAAAAAAAAAAAAACACACACAATTTATGGGTCACAATTACAAATTAAATTGCAATCACATATATTTTGAATCACATATTATTCATTAGTCACAAATTACTTATTTTACCGGTTATAATTATTTATTGATCATAAATTGGCCATTTTATTGATTACAATCATCCAAATAATTTTATCACAACGCTCTTTATCCCATCTAATCCCACTCCATTCTACCACTGCCACCATTACCATCACTTGCACCGCCGCACCACCACCGACAACGACCACCACGTGCAAACTACAAACAACCACCAACAAAAATTACTTCAAAACTCTGGCTAAGAAACCGTACAACGACTAGGCAGACTGGAAGAGGAGCAGCACGACTTTGTAGTGCCATTGCTTCATGTGCGGCGATTCTCTCTCTCTCTCTCTCTCTCTCTTTTCC
>NW_019238982.1:85890-125634 GCF_002742605.1 Olea europaea var. sylvestris
ATAATAATAATAATAATAATAATAATAATAATAATAATAATAATAATAATAATAATAAACCAACTTCTTAAAAAGTACATTAAAAATTACAAAGAGTTTTTGTGAGTTCCTGCAATGCAGAGGGACAAGGGGAGGAATGTTGAGTGGGACGAGCTTTTCATCAGCTTGTTCAAAAAATGAGTCGAGCAGAAAAATCTAGCATGAGCTGATGAACTGAGTTATAATTGATGACAATAATGCAATTTTCACTAAAAATATTGTTGAGCAACAAGTGGCTTGGCTCGACTCGGCTCTACTCACCCATCAAGGCACGTGTTGGGGGACGAGTCAATTCCACATTTGATGAAATGAGCCAGTTTGCCCTCGACTCGTTTGACATGTGAGTAGGAGTTGACTCACAGATACACACAGAATTTGAGTCTTGTATCCAGTGGCAAATCCAGAATTGGAACTCAACTAGGGCAGATAGCGAACATTGATCGTTGACAATCATCGGCAGTAATAGCGATGTCATTTATTAATATTAATTAAATAATAATAAAAATTCTTCAATATACAAGAAAATGCAATAAAATGTAAAAATTCTACGCATATGAAAATATAATTCAATTAGTTTCTTTTTAAGGCTAAACATAAATTCCCAAATCACAAATCAAAACTCATAAATGATAAATTATAACTCGTAATTCATATCGCATAAATTATTTATCATTTCTCTGTCATTTTGTTAATTAACTAATATAACATAAATCATAGATTCATAAGAAATTAAGAATCATAACTCATAAATAATAAATAAGAAAGTGATTTATGTGATTACTAATTAGTAATTATGTGAACTTGTGACGGCCAAAAAAAAAAAAAGTGAAGCTGCTCTCACAGACTTCGCTAGTCTGCGTCCAAGAGTCTACCTACAGTGATTCGTTGTTGTCGCCATCCGTCCGTCAACAGCAAGTCGGCAACTGCTTGAGCACTGCTTCCCTTCGGCCTTTGTAGATTGCACAGCAGCAACCAGGAGGTGGAGCCGTGGAGGGTTTGCATTAAGAGTTAAGACGGTGCTTTGCCTTCTATTGGTCAGTCTTGGACTCTTGTTGCATATATTAAATGGATTGGGCTTTGTTTCAGGGAAAAAAAAAGGCCCACACCACAAGCACGAGGCATCAGCCCAAAAAAAAATAAAAGAAAGAAAAAAGAAAAAAAAGAATTTCCCAAACATCGCCTTCTTCTTCTTCACCATTCGTCTGCAGTCTATCTCTGCAACTGCAACTAGTCTGGCGTCCAATGGATACTCAAAGTTCCGATGGAACGGCCGCGCCCTTCACTGCGTGCTGGCTCTGCCGCTGCCTGTATCCATCACTGAATGTTGCTATAAAATAGATGTCAACTTTTGAGTGTAGTATCATGGTAATAAGTTGAAGCTTTAATTGTGACTATGTGTCCGGGGGGAGGAGAGCAATATAAATATTGCATGGAATTGAAGCTTTAATTTGTAAAATGGTGGGAATAAAAACCAACTCCGCCTAAAACCGAATTCAAATCAAAACTAGTATTCTGAAGGTCGACTGAACGCTTGAATTAATTTTGTGGATCTTGTTTTAATAGAGAATTGCTGGCATCTCTTAATGCTTATGAGAAATATATCAATTTTGCCTTTAATGGTTTAATTGGTAGTTATTTTTTCTTTTGTTTCCAATTGATCTTTACATTGTGTTTTTAGTTATTTGGCCTTAAAAATTACTTACAGTGTAACATCATATACGTTACTTCTTTTGTGGTATAATATTATTAAAAGTGATTTCTTTTTTTAATTATTAAAATTATGCCATATAAGATGTCACACGTAATGACTAGTGCAGTCGTGGATTATGAATAATATTATTGTGTATGGAAAGAGTAAGTTACAATCTCTAGATATTAACATACAGGGTATCTGGATTAACACCATGTATGTAACAAATTACATGCACACTAATTTGTCCAAAAAAAAAAATAATAATAATAATAATAAATACTTAAACTGTGTAATAGTCGAATTTTCCTTTAAACAATAGTTGAAGTCTTAATTTTAGTCAATAAAAATCAATATTTTTCAATTCTCCCCTATATTTTGTCCATATTAGTGTAAATTGCCGTTTTACTATAATTAGCCCAACGTTGAGACCCATGTTCACTACGTACAACCTAAAAGTGTGGCATGCTACTCAACTCAAACTCCCAATTTTTTTTTTTCTTTTTTTGTACCAAAACCCAAAATATCACCAAATGAACACAATTCTTTCTCCAATAAGCATTTTAGATGTACAAAAGTGGATTTCTTGATTTATATTCTGACTTCTTTTATAATTTCAAGGGTTTCATCAAGGATTCTTCCCAAAAACAAAATGTGACAGCATTCAGTTTATCAGATTGAGTAATTTCTCAGGAAAAAACACACATTGACAATGACAATATATATGATATTATGCACCAAATTTTAGCTTAGTTCTCCAATGACAGTATCAAACAGAACTTATACATCGAGAATCATGATTTTATGTCAATTAATCAAGTTAAGGGTGACCAATTACCTGGAAAATGCTTCCAATGGATAAAATCAAGTCCTATCTCCTTCATCGTAACCTTAGATTTTAACTAAACAAAAGCATATCCCTGTCTAGATACCTCTAGTCAATTTCTTGTTGTAAACCCTAGTTTTACACGCCAATTTTTTAAATATTTTTCAATTTTCTTGATACAAGAAAATGCTAGCATATATGTTGTATAAATTCATGAATGCTTAACACCAAATTATAGAACCAAAAAAGAAGCAACGATTCAAGAAAGTTAAAGCAATGGTGTCGAACATCGCCGTGCTTAGTGCCCTTGACAATGCACGAACGCAATGGTACCATGTGACTGCGATTGTCATTGCCGGAATGGGGTTCTTCACCGATGCGTACGATCTTTTCTGCATCTCCACTGTCTCGAAACTACTGGGCCGGCTCTATTACTACGATGGCTCCTTGACCAAGCCGGGAAAGCTTCCTCATGACGTCAACAATTTTGTTGTTGGAGTGGCGCTGGTCGGGACCTTAATCGGTCAACTGTTTTTCGGGTGGCTTGGTGATAAATTGGGGAGAAAGAGAGTCTATGGGGTTACTTTGGTTCTTATGGCTATTTGTGCCATTTGCTCGGGCATGTCATTGGGATCCAGTCCTAAAGCTGTTATGACTACACTTTGTTTCTTCAGGTTCTGGCTTGGCTTTGGGATTGGCGGCGATTATCCTCTCTCCGCCACGATCATGTCCGAATACGCCAACAAGAAAACCCGTGGTGCTTTTATTGCAGCGGTATTTGCTATGCAAGGTGTTGGAATCATCTTTGCCGGTCTAGTATCGATGACTCTCTCGAAAATATTTCTTAACGCATATCCTGGTCCTAGATTCTCGGAATCACCGATTTTCTCGACCGAGCCCGAGGCGGATTACGTATGGCGAATCGTGCTCATGCTTGGAGCTCTGCCAGCAATTCTCACCTTCTACTGGCGAATGAAAATGCCGGAAACTGGCCGGTACACGGCCCTGATCGAGGGAAATGCAAAACAAGCTGCTTCCGATATGGGGAGGGTCCTTGATATTGAAATTCAAGCCGAACAAGAAAAATTAGCACAATTTAAGTCTTCCAATGAATACTCATTGCTATCGAGTGAGTTTTTCAATCGCCATGGCCGTCATTTAATAGGAACCGCAACTACTTGGTTCTTACTAGATATTGCCTTTTATAGCCAAAATCTTACACAAAAAGACATTTTCCCTACAATGGGACTCACTAGCAAAGCCGAAAATGTAAGCGCGCTACGTGAAATGTTCGAGACATCCCGTGCCATGTTTGTGATATCCTTATTCGGGACTTTCCCTGGTTACTGGGTCACTGTGGCGTTCATCGATAAAATCGGTCGATTTTACATACAATTGTTGGGCTTCTTCATGATGTCTGTATTCATGTTCATAATCGGTCTCAAATATGAAAACCTCAAGACTGAACAGCACAAATGGACTTTTGCTATTCTTTACGGGCTGACGTTCTTCTTCGCGAACTTCGGCCCTAACGCAACAACCTTTGTTCTGCCGGCGGAGCTTTTCCCCACCAGGCTGAGATCTACTTGCCATGCAATTAGCGCCGCCTCCGGCAAAGCCGGGGCTATGATAGGAGCATTTGGTGTTCAAAACTATACACAGGATGGAGACACGCGTAAAATCAAAAGGGCCATGATGATTTTGGCTTTCACAAACTTGATTGGATTTTTCTGTACCTTCCTTGTGACAGAAACAAAAGGGAGGTCATTGGAGGAGATTTCCGGCGAGGACGGTGGCAGCGGCGTGAACGAGACACAGTTGACCCCAAAACAGACGGTTAATCGACCGGAACAATGGGAATGATTTTACCATTTGGACAAATTACTCGGCAAGTCTATCACTTTGATCAGATTGAAGAATTATTATTAATACTACGTTTTATAGGCATGCATGGATTCAATAAGGGCATATGTTGTCTTAATAGCTACGTTGTGCTTTTAATTTTCTGCTACCCCATAAAATAAGAGTCGGATAATGTTGTGATCATGTAATGATCCTTGAACAAGAAGGGGTTTGTTTTTTTGTTTTTCTTTTATTTTTTTGGTTCTCTTTTGTTTGGTTATGAATATAAGAATGTTTCCTTGTTTATCTTGTTTTCTTGGAGTGTTCTATAAAATATTTTACCATGTATGGATAAAGTTAGTTTAGTGAAAAATTTCGAGTAATATCTCAATTTTTGAGAGCTTAAATATGCTAAAATCCTACTGATAAGCTCAAATAATCAGTGGCGGAGTCAAAAGGGGCGGGGGGTGGCGATTGACCTTGCAACATTTTGAAATATTATTTTAAATATGTGTACACTCCAAAATCTGCAAAGAATCCACTTAAGCACCACCAAGAAGTGAGGGCCAAGTAGACTTTCGATGATGTTCCACATGGTAATCCAACTCGCCACTCCCACGTGTTCCTCACTTTATCGGCTCAACTTGAGTGAGTTGACCCAATGAGCTTTGCCTTCGGTTATACCTTGCCATCCCTCAAGGTCTTTGCAAGGAACAACACTGGTTATGATACTTCGACTTCTTAAACATTGCAACCTATCTCGAGTCAGATTTATCAACTTTGACGAGAGTAACACTTCGACTTCTTTAACGTTGGATGCCTATTCATTACAGCATGATACTTACCTCTTCAAAAAGTTGAGACAAAAATCAAATTCTAACACCTAATATGAATAATTAGGCATTGGAATTGGAGGACTATTGTTATGCCTCTATTCGCATGACAACCCCTAGACAAAGAACACATGTCAATGTTGTCGATAAGAATGATGCCATCCGAGCCCCAAAGGCTTCGCATATATACCATTTACTCCAAGGCAATGGAGATCCCATATGTGGCCCATTAAGGCCTCGGAGGTGGCCGCATCTCTAACAGCCCTAAGCCCCATCCGAAGCCACTCGAATGCGACCTCGAAAACTAAAGTATCTGACGAATCCAAATTCGTATTTGTATTGCCTTCAGGGACAGATCCAAGACTACAGATAAATTTTTTTATACATAAAAAAATTTAATGGGCTAGCCTAGACCAGCCTTCCCCTATATCAGCCACTACTTGCCTCTTTATTCTTTCCAAGGTGGTATGGGGCGACCCAATCCTCAGCAATACAAAACATGCCTCCTAAGACTGAGGCAGTTGGGACTGTCTCCAGATGCCTTCGTGCAAGTTGTTGTGTAAAATACTTTTGACGATGTGCAAAATGATTGATTTAAGGGGGTATTCGCAAAAATGTCCAATTTTATATATGTCAATTCAAAAATGTTCACTTTTAATAATCTTTGCAAAAATGACAAAATTTGATACCAAATTCTCTATTTTACCCTTCATTAAAGAATAAATAATTTCATATTGCACATGTCAAATCACAATTAATGTTAGACACAGAAATGTCGAGAACAAAATTTAAAATGTAGATAAATGTCATGTTCGGAATGAAATATTATTCTAAACATTTAATGTGTCGAGAACAACGTTTGAAATGTCGAGAACATTTAATATTATGATTTGACATGTGTACTTTTGAAATATAGACGGATTCAAAAATCGATAACGACATTTGAAATGTCAAGTACATCATTTTAATGTAGTTTCTCATGAAAACTACTTAGGAGTACTCTAGTCCAAATAATTGCAAAAAATGGACATTGAAAAATTTTGAACTTTTTGCAAAGGACTATGTCAACGTGGATTTTTGTTGTAATTTCCTCTTGATGATTTAACCGCCTATAATGGCGGCTTAAAATTACATCACCATTACTTTGCCTCGGACAGGGAAAAGAATTATGCTAAGTGTACATCCATGGGTTACATCTTGGTGTACATTGTGTGGAAATTTAATACGTGTTGGACGGAAAATTGTGTTTTATTTTTTAAAACTGTCCAATCCATGTCGTCACGTGACATAATATCGAAAATGATATAAAAGAAAATGTACATTTAAACATGAATGAAGGGAAAAACTGTAGTAATCCTTTGATAGACATATCGTAGTCATATGATTGTTAACAAATCATACCTATGACTGTGATCAATAAGTCGTTAGGATGAAGCGATGTGTCACACATTCACTAAGCCTCTCATGCTCGCTCTACCAATAAATATCAAGCTTTCGAATATTTGAATATAATTGAATTGTTAATATTTGAGTCTGAATTCTCTATTTCAACTTTGGTATTTCTATATAAACTCGACACCCAAATTCTCGTCTTTGAGGGCTTCTCTAACAGCTAAATATTTGTTGCTCGATCAATATATTAATTTGAGCGTTGGAGTGCACACGTTCGTTACATGATCTCTCCATTCACAGGTGCCATGATGTCTACTTGCGTCCAAGTAACAAACCCTCAATAATAACCATGGAGGAGGGTCCCTTTGGGGAAGGAGTAAAAGTCATGTGGGAACCTGGGAACCAACAAGGGCACAACCTGCGATTTACCTCCATTAGTCACTGAGGGATCGTGGGCTAGAGGTCCAGAATTTAGTCCGACTAAGCTGGAACACCTGGGTTATCAAAAAAAAACAAACCCTCAAATGGGAAAGGTACTGAAATTTTGTGGACACACCAGGCTCACCAAATTTTGATTAGACATTTTCAAGTCTCGTCACCGCTCAATTCTTTGAGTCAGTCCAAAATGCCCAAGCCCTAGAAAATTCGTCTTTCCTTGTCCTTTTCCTTTTCAATTCCCTCCTGAAGAATTATACTTCCCTCCTCAAGTACTCAAAGAACCAGTTTTCCCTTTATTTTCTTTCCTCTTTTCCAATGAAATGGGACATGGAGGTAGATGAGATCGAAGCAGTGCTCGAGAAAATCTGGGATTTACACGACAAGCTCAGTGACGCTATTCACTCCATTACTCGGGCTCACTTCCTGAACTCGGTCAAGAATCCCCGAAAATTCACCTCCTCCGATGAATCCTATTTCTACCGGAAAAATCAAGCCGCCTCCGCTGCCGAAGATTCCGACAAGAATCCTGGGTCGGGATTTGTATTCGTAAAGGAGCTTCGGGTCGAGGATGATGAATTAGCGCCTCAGGAGGCCAAGAGTCTTTATGCCATTCGAACGGCGCTTGAAAATCTCGAAGACCAGCTGGAGTTTTTCCATGTTAGTTCAAATTATAATCGTCTGTTTATGGATTTTTCTGGTAACTTTAATTTTATTTCTACATTATTACTGATGGTTAAATTTTTTATGTGCTGTTTTTTGGTATAATCTGGGAATGGAAATTTTGGTTTGTACCAGCTTATTCTTGAAGTAGCTTTTTGGTGAAATTTAAGTGAATTTTTTATTAGGTGTGGTCTAAACCTATGTTTCAAATTTGTTATTTCAGTTATTAGATATGGATTTTGCTGAAAATGAAAAAGTTTATTACCTTGATTGAACTTAAAAAGTCTTTTATTTTTAATTCCTGGAGTGAACTTCCACATTTTGACAGTATCAATTAGAGTTCTTCAAAAAATAAAATCAGGAAAATATTTGATGAGAACATGACTGACTTATACAGGTAAGTGTCAATTCCAATTTCCAATAAGTAAACTAATTCGCATGGAAGGCCTTCGAATTGGCTACTGGCTGTAACTGAATACAGGGCATATCATCATAAGAATGTATAGGATGAATTTGGTATTATAGCATGAAAGCTTTGGGATGTGGGAATAATAATAGCCTGAAAATTATCAAAAGCTTATGTAAATTTTTGTGCATTTACTTTTAAATTGCTTTTGTGGAAAGTTTTTTGGTCTTATGCATACCACATATTGTAAAATTTGGATTATCTTCAACTTTTTATGCTGCAATATCCACGAAGACTATTTTGCACATCTAATACTGTGCAGTAATTCTAACAGTGAAAACCAAGGAACGATGAGTGCCTTTAGGATGAATTGAATATTATTTTCAGTGATTTCATCAGAAAGATGAGTAAATTTGATTCGAAAAGAAGATAAGGCTGATTGTATGAAATAATAGTAATTTCTGATGGTTTGGTTTTTGTGATGTTTTTAGTGAAACATTGAAAAGATAGTTCCGAATATGATTGGTTTAAACTTTAGTTAGAATTGTGTGGACATCAATGCTAGTGTTGAATGTAAAACAACGGTGCTATTCAATTCAATGGATGGGCATTTTAACTTGTGCTATTTCGAGGATTTTGTTGTCAGCTTCATTATCAGGTTTTTCTTTTTTGCTTGATTGTGGTGTAAAGATGAATAGACATTTTTGTTGTTGGTATACAGGATCAGGGCTACAAATTATCAGAATTATGTGGTGGTGGTCATCTGACACTAATTTTTATTACGACGATTTAATTGTGTTTGTGGTTGTTTCTGCAAAACGATTATTAATGTTGGGTTTTGATGCTATGATTCCTAGACGGTACAAACACACCAACGAGCTGAGAGAGATGCTGCAATTGCTAATTTAGAGCAAAGTCGCATTGCTCTTGCCATGAGATTGGCTGAACATCAAGGTAAGAGGTATAAAGTCATTGAAGAAGCACGAGCTTTATTGGGTGTTGTGCAAGATTCCGGTCAATGCATTTCACCAGAAAATCTTTATGTTTCAAATGCACACCCTTCTGGACGAAGCTTTGAAGCTCAAGGATCGACGAGGTCAAATGTTCTTGTCAATTTCTTTATGTCTGGTTTAAATTTTGTTACCAAAACCCTCAAATTGGATCGCATGGGTAGGATTATGGGAAATTCTGCTTTGGTTGCTATCAGCATGCTCGCATTAATGCGTCTGAGCCAACTCGGATGCAGGGACAAATATTTGTTGGATGCCTGTGAGACGCAAGATCATGCCACCTTTGGCAGAGAAACAAGAGTTTCTCATCTGTATGGTCGATCATCTGGCCATCGTTCTTTACAGTTGGATGTCCTGTCGGCCAGGGGTTAAATTGGATTTCTTTTGTCATTATTGTGAAAAGCTTAGTATTGCAAATAGGAATCACAAAGTTTTATCGTTTGGCGGATATGGATGGAGTATATGTTATTTTTGATAGTTTTAAGAATTAAGCCATTTTGCCAGAATTTGGTGCTCGCCCTTTTGACTGAAGCAGTGTTTGCGGGTTTTCATTGGTGCAAAACTGTTGTATTTTCTGTCAAAGAATGTGTCAAAACCGAACGGCAATGTCGCAAAAATGTAGTTTTAAATGGGTAGATATTCTTATTGATTTCGATTTTATTTTTTTTTATTTTTTATTTTATTTTTTGTGGGTGGAAAAAGGGAGTTCTCGACTTTTCCCATATATATATAAATTCAGATTGTAGACAGTTTGCATTTTGCTTCGAGTAGCATTAGATAGTTCGCAACTCAGAACCTCGTAGCTAAAACTGTATATATAGCACCGGTGACACGGTACATTATTGAATTAATGAATCATTAAATTCATGGGATTCACCATTAACTTATTCACTAATTTAATCATGTGTCATATCGCTGGTGCTTAACATAAGTTAAGTACTGATGCCCATTGGATCATTTCTCCTGGTATTAGTATTGCAAATGTTAATGCATATTGTTACTATATATTTTCACTAAATATTATCTTCATTTTTTATCTTGTTTGTTTCAAGCTACTGCTTCTACGATTTTGTTACAAGTGATTGGGTTCTATTTTTGGAACATTAATTTATTTAAAACCCTTTTTTTTCTTTTTTCTTTTTTTGTCTAAGAGGTTGAACCCCCAACCTTAAGAGCTTTCATCGTTCCGCCTCTAGAGTATCGCGAGAGAGGTAAATCGTGAGATATGCCTCAGCAGGCCAAGGAACAAGAGTTTGTCTCGTATACTAGTGTCCACAAAGAGTCTAATTTTATATGTTAGGAATCGAATCTTCACACTGCGACTGCCAATAAGGCGGAGCTTACCTCACTCCTGTCCTTTGTATTGAGGATGTGATACATATAGGATCGAGTTTTAACCATCTCATCAAAATATCAAATGATGTCTAATGAAAGAGTGTTTGGTCTTTCATGACAATCGACCATCATTATTTGATTGACTCAACTCAAGCTTAAGAGTGATATTTTTGCTTCCTAATGATCCTCCATCAACATAACGCTCCTGTGACTCGAGTATACGATCTTAGCTTTGAAATAACTTGAATAATTCAAATTTAACGAGTTTGTCTAAAAATCATTTGTGTCTATTAAGAACATATTAAACTTTTTTTGGCTTTCATCCGTCATTATTTCAGTGACCTAAGTCATGAGTTTGAAATGTTGCATTTAGGACTGGACAAATCTCCCGAACTGAACCCTATAGTTCTTGTCAAATTAAATATCCGAACGGGTATTTGAATTGAAAATCGACATATACGATTCGGTTCTCGGATCTAGGCCAAGAGCCGAAGAACCGAATAAGATTCGAATCTGCCTAATTTTTTTTTATATTGAATAAATCAAATTATTTTAATTTTAATTTTTCTAAACAAATTAACAATTTCTAAATTCAAATATTTTGCCCAATAATTTTTTTCATTTCTAATTTTTTAATTTTTAACCCAATTACTTATTTAAGGCTGACACTAATAGTGGAACTTCTAGCATGTAAAAGCATTTAAAAACTTGTTATGCATATAAAAACACTAAAATTGATTAAAACCAAGTACTACTCACTCGAGAAAACAATGATGGTCGTATTATAGCTACAGTGTTTAATAAATAAATGTGTAGAAAAGCATTGATTAAGATGATTATTATTGATGAATTGGCTTTTTCCTTTGTGGAAGGTGTTGGTTTTAAGGAATTTGTTCAACTTTGTCCTAGATTTGAGGTTCTTTCTCGAAGAACGATTATTAGAGATGTGCTACATCTCTACTATGAAACAAAGGAATTATTGAGGAAATTTGTTAAGGATAGGCAAAGGATTTCTTTAACCACTGATTTTTGGATATCAATTCAAAACATTAATTATATGGTAGTTACGACACACTATTGATAGAAGTTGGAAACTACATAAGAGGATATTGAGTTTTTTTATGGTTTCAAATCATAAAGGGGAGACAATTGAGAAGATTATCGAGATGTGTTTGCTTGATTGGGGAATAGAGTGTGTGGGTACCATTGCTGTAGATAATGCAAACACAAATTATGCAGCGATCGTTTATGTGAAAAACAAGTTGAAGAATTGAAAACCTGATGATACTATGATTTTAGGAGGCTCTTATCTGCATGTACGTTATTCAGCACACATAGTCAATTTGATTGTTAAAGAAGGGTTGAAAGAGTTTAATCCATCTATAGATAGTATTTGCAATGCGGTAAAATATTTTGATCATCTCCTTCCTTGTTGACAAAATTAAATGTTGTATTGAAAGGGGAAAAGATTGCATGCACAAAACTTGCTATTTTAGATGTTCCTACTAGATGGAATTCAACATTTTTAATGTTGGATAGTGCATTGAATTTTGAAAAAGCTTTTGAAAGAATCAAGAAGAAGATGGATTTTATTGTAAATATTTTGATGAGAATGAAGGTGGAAAAGAAAAGGAGGGGCCACCTACAAGTTATGATTGGAAGAAAGCCAAAAAATTTGTCAAGTTTCTAAGAACCTTTTATGATGTCACATTGAAGTTTAGTGCTTCATTGAGTGTTACTTCCATTATTTACTTCCACAAAGTTTGTAAAATTAAGCAAATTTTGAAGAAAATGGGTGAGAAGCAAGATTATTTGCTAAGTAGTATAGCAAATAGTATGAAGATTAAGTTTGACATATATTGAGGTAAAGTTGATAAAATGAACAAAATTTTGATTGTAGCAATCGTACTTGATCCTATTTATAAGTTGGAGTTTGTTGTACATTGCATTGGTATTTTGTATGACGGTGTTAAAATTGAAGCAACAAAAAATGAGGTCATGAAATTATTGTATGCTTTGTATAACCAACAAAAGGGACGGCATTGCTCAAACAATGGGACTAGTGGAAGCGGAAGTGGAGGCGATGAATCTAATGATGGAGTCACTTTGTTGGAGGATTCGAATGGTGATGATGATTGGAATGAATGCAATTTTGATTTTAGGTAAAAGAAATTGAAAACTACCAAAATGGATTTTTCTTAAAAAGATGGGTTACAACGATATCTAATGGAATCAACTGAAGATACTAATGATGAAAATTTTGACATTTTTAATTGGTGGAAGATCAATAAACCAAGATTTGAAATTTTATAAGAGGTTGCAAAGGATGTTCTAACCATTCTCGTATCTACAATGGCTTCTAATTCATCATTTAGTACTGAGGGGTGCATTCTTGATCCATTTAGGAGTTCTTTAACTTCTAAAACAGTTGAGGCCTTAATTTGTATACAAAATAGGCTAAGGGGGGAATATAGACTTTTGAAAGTTTCCCAAAATAAAGTTTGCATTGAAGAGACGGAGTTTTATGAGGGCATTGAGACAGGTAATAAAATATATGTTATATTTTTTTATTAAATCTTATTAGTTGAACAAATTTGAATTTATTTATGTTTATTAATAACTTAATTGTGTTTTTTCAAATTTTTCTTGCGGAGTTTCTTAATAGTGGATATGGCAAGTCAAGCAATTAATGGATAGTTAAAGTTTTAGTATTAGTATCTACTTTTTGGTATTTGTAAGTATTGGTAAATTAATCTTATTGGATAACTTGTTATTTACATATTATTAAATTGGACTACGTTAATTTGTAAAACTACTATTGAATGTGTCATTAGTTGTATTTATATATTGTTGTTATAAATGTTAAAAAATTTAATTATAGTATGGAACCGAATGGAATTGAACCGAACCGAATGGAACCGAATCCGAACAGTTCTATAATTATATTTGGACCCGACGGTTCCATTAATTAGATACTTGAAAATTTTAGTTCGATTCGGTTCTGTTCTCTTTACAACCGAACCAACCCGCACTTAGGCCTAGTTGTATTGTTGCTTCCCAATAATATCAACTTATTCTAAAAGTTATACTTATCTAGTGCATTGAAAAATCACATTTTGATAGTCTGATTTACGAATTATACATATCTATTCCGTTCGGAAAAGCACATTTTGCCGATTTCGTGTAAGGTTTCTCAAGCAAGTGGGACCAAACAGACTCTATTGAATGAAAATTTAAATCAAATTTGCAGTCTAGTTGAAACTGAGTGAAAAATTTCTCGAAATTCAGCCAATATTAGATTTTAAGATGGAATAAAACTCTGGCCTTTATGGCTATGGAATTAAATTGCGAAATAAGTATCGACAAGTATTTTCAACAGATTAGAGTCAACCTTGATGGTGGGTCAGAATGAGGTTCATGTCAATAATCGGCCCATGTCAAGTTTCGGAACCGCCACAGTGATTTGAGACAAGAATCTGTTCGGACCCAAAAAAAAAAAAAAATTGTAACATTGAGGCTGGTGCACATAGATCAATTAATTTTTATTTTTATTTTTTTAACCCACAATAAATCCAATTTAAAGCACACAACAGAATAACAATTGCACTTCTTCAAACTTCAAAACTTTAATTTCGATAATTTGTGTACCTTGGTGATTAAAAATATTTTATATGAAGATGGAACTTGTCATTTGTATTATAAATTTAGAGTATGGGTATCTGTTAATTTGGTAAATGATTTTTATTAGACAATGCTTTGTATGACAATAAAATTTTGGATGTACGTAGAATTTGCATTAATAATTTCGAAATTTTAGTTATGTATTTGAACCAAATCAAATCAAAACCATTCAGTTCGGTTATTGTTCGATTCTTTAGGAACCAATGATTTCATTATTAAATAACCAACGATTCTAGGTTTTGAACCCATCCCTAATTAAGTCGTTTAGAATTATGAGAATTTAATTTAAAATATACAGAGAATTTGCATAGAATTTAGAGGACTTCATTACAAGTGAAAAAATATATATAAATAAATAATGATCCTCGATTTTAAGGAATTATTCGACATTCTGACAATGTAGTAAATAAGAATATTTCGTAGATATATATATATATATATATATTTTTTTTATTCTAGATTTTAATAAATGAATTGGCACAAAATTTGCAATAACAAATAAACATTTAACAATACAAACTCGATGTGCAGATATTTATTTTGAATTTCTCATTCAAAAAAGAATGGTTTGCTCATCTCTACTTATTTCTCTTCTAAATTATTCTTTTAATAATGCTATTTGTTATCTTAGTTTACAATACATTATTTGTCTCGCTGTAGTTAATCAAGGGTCCGTTTGATTGCAAAGATAAAATTGAATTGAATTAAAAACGAATTTCAGGGAATTGAATTACCCATAAATTATTTTTCTGGGAATTGTAAATTATTGTATTTGATTGATATAATTTTCCACGTGGAAAATCTTGAAGTAAAAGTGTCTTTCGGGGTTCGTTTGGCTTTGTTTTATATGAAAATTATCAATTAAAGGGATAGATTTTACTATTGATGGGGATGAAATTTGTTTCCATTGCCCAAAAAAAATAATTATTTAATTAATTAAAGTAAATCATCTATTTTTAGTGTTCGTTTGACTTTGTTTTATATGAAAATTGCCAATTAAAGAGAAATATTTTTTTACAATAATTCTTAGAATTTGTTTCCATTGTAAAAAAATAATAATAATAATAAATAAATAAATAAAAAACATGTATGGTACCTAGAAAACTAATTCCCACCATGGTTTTCAAGAAAAATCCGATTTTCAAGACAACCAAGAAAGAGCATTCCATGGAAAAAAACCATCAAACATGGTAAAGTGAAAGTTGGAAAACGAATTCCATTTTCCATGGAATTTGGGTGCCTATCAAAGAGGCGCTAATTGGTTGGCTTACATATGTGCTTCTAATCCCGAGGTTCATGAAATAACATTTTCCATTTTGATACCTCGAATAGTTTCAATCGAGTAAACATGGTTATTTTGTTGACAGCTACACTAAGACGAATATTTATGCTCAAGTTTCAAACTTGTTCGATAATGATTATGAAAATTGATTTTTTTATCGTTAGAGAAAAAAGTATATCACATCTATCAATGAAGAAGTAAAAAATGATGGCTAGAATAGTGAAATAACGATTAAAAATTCTATTTTTTAGAGTGAAAAATTGCTACCAAACGAGAGCTAAGCTAAGGATCACTGTTGTTTTATAGTAAGAATTATTTTTCAAAAAATCTATATCGTACAATTCCTCATCTCATGTTTTTAACACGATTTTGAAGTCCTAACTTGGGCTACAAAAATGGAGTTTTAAAAAATAAAACCTCACTTTTGAGACCAAATTACTTACTTTTAGGACAAGATTAAGCTCTTCCCTTTTTGGGTTTTGTCTTCAAGATTAAAATTGATTTTAATTGGATTAAAATCTCTATCAAACATACTCTTATTTTTGTTTGATTAAAGATTAATTTCACACGTAAATTTTCGTGTTTTTAGCTAAGGGGATGTCGGGGGATTGTTGGGTCAAACTAAAAAGTCTATTGAACACTTTTGCCGTTTTATTTGTTAGGATTGGTCCCTGTAGAGGAGACATTTGGTCAAATTTTGCTTCTCGATTATTTGCCCCCTTTTTATTGAATTCACATAGCCTTTTAAAGTGTAATATTATTTGTAAGCAGGATTTATCAATAATCGATTAAGTGACAGTAATTTTCGCATTCACATTTTAATTCATTGAAGAATTTGATAATGACCATTCCTCCACATGGCCTGCAAATAGCATTAATCACTTAATCCAAATTAATTATTTGAAGAAATAATCTCAACTTGACTATGACGGAGTAATCTGAAATGAACGATGGAAATCTCAAATTATAGAAATCAATATTCGATATTCTTGTATCTTTTGATTCTTTTCTTGAATGATAGCTTTCTCTTAGGATTCGTTTGATTTAGGGCTAGGCAAATCTTTTGAACCGAACCGAACCGAACCTGACAGTTCTTGTCAAATTAAATACCCGAACGGATATCTGAATTGAGAACCGACGGGTACGATTTGATTCTTGGTCCTGGACCAAGAACCGAATCTTTCTAATAGTAGGTTTATATTGAATAAATCAAATTATTTTAATTTTAATTTTTTCTAAACAAATTAACAATTTCTAAATTCAAATTTTTGGTCTAATAATTTGTTTCATTTCTAATTTTTTAATTTTTTGTCCAATTATCCATTTTATTGTTTCGTTTCTTAGCCCAACAAGATTCAACCCACTAAATAACCGTAAACACCAACACTAAAGTGCATAACGTTGTCTCGACTCTCGTACTCACTCTCACAGCATCGCTGACATTCCAAAACCTATACAATCGTCGGCCGACGCTGTGACATTCGCTGACCGAAACTTTGACCGCAACGATCATTTGAACAAGATAATCCACTACTCTCTGATATTCCAAAACCACTGAATGTGTTATTAGTTGTATTTATATAATGTTGTTATAAATGTTAAAAAAATTTAATTATAGTACGGAACCGAACCGGACTGAACCGAACCCGAACGGTTCTATAATTATATTTAGACCCGACAGTTCCATTTACTAAATACTTGAAAATTTTGAAGAACCGAACCGAACCGACTCGCGCGCCACCTCTAGTTTGATTGCAAAAATGAAATTTGGGTAGAAATAAAACTAATTTCAGAGAATTAAATTTGTTTAAAACTTGTTTTATTGAAAATTGTCAATTAAATGTGTTATATTGGTATAATTTTTACCTGAAAAATATTGAAATTTTAGATCTTTTGGTATTCATTTGACTTTGTTTTCATGAAAATTGTTAATTAAATGTATAAAATTTGTCACGATTGTAGATAGAATTTGTTTCCACTGCCCAATAGAATTTTTTTTTAAAAAAAAAAGATAGGAAAAAACAATTCCCATCAAACCTATGGGAATTGGTTTTCCACATGACCAAGGAAAAATGTGACATGGAGGGAGGGGGGAGGAAAATGAATTGCCAAGAAAAAAATGTGCAATCAAAAGATGGGGGCCGTGTTAGATGAGTCACTGTAGTCCATCTTTTCAATTTAAAATTTGGATGAAAAAAATTTTATTAGGACAAGATCGAGTCAACCAAGTTTAGAGTTGAATTGAGCCAAAAAAGATTTGCCTCCTTCAGGTTTGAACGGTTCGACTTAGCTCAGGTAATGAAATATAAGTGCTTCCCACCGGAGTCACTATTTCCAAGCAAAAATGAATCGACTAGAGGTCAATCAATAACGACGGCCAAATCAATAGTTCTTCACATCAACAAATTTGTTTATTTATAATATAATTTTAAATATTATAGCAGAATGCAGATTGTGGGCCCATCATCCAGTTGTCGGTAGGTTGAATAGTCTAAATGGACCCTACATAACAGGGCCTGAACCCACATAGACCACACTAAAGAAAGTACTGACCCAAATCACATGGGTAATTATAATATCCATAATTTATGAACAGAAGCCCATACACATTTCACTTTCCAACTTACTCATGATTGATTATTTTTTATAAGTGTTTTTGCATTTTTCATGGTTGTTTGTGGATGGTGAATGGGATTCCACTCATAATTCTACATTCCTATTGGCTTACGAATGATGATTTTGTTGGTCGTTGATGTATCTTGAATGTGAACCTAAAGTGATTTGACCTGATCTATTAATCTCATGATTAGGGTTAGTTTAACATTATTATGAGAAAAAGATGATTCACCATGTAGTTAATTATAAGAATTTTTTTGGGTACCCAATTATGAATTGGTATTTTGCAAACAAGTAGCAACTATCTGATTTTGATAAAAAATTATATTTTTAGTAAATTTTGATAAAAATTAATGAAATGTTTGATTCAAAGTACATAAAAATTGAAAGTCCGATAAATATGTGAGCAAAATGAGTTTTAGAAATAAAGGCAAAATAAAGACATAACAATATTTGATTGTATGTGTCTACATACTCCTCAAAAAAGTCTAAAGAAGCACTTACTAAATTCTTCTAAATACGTTACACTCGTTACAAATGGACATGAATTACAACAATACTAGATGAGTCGTCTTATCGTGGTCCTTTAAAGAAACAAGGAGAATAACTATTGACATCAAATGCAAATTTAGAAGATCCAATGAGATACACATTATGCCCCACAATTAGGGCATGTTGGGTAGGATTTTTGAAAAGCAAAAAAAAAAAACTATTTCTGAGATTAAGAAGCCACTGTTAAACATTTCTTTGAAAATGTTTTATTGAATTAGAAGAGCTTTAAGAGAAATCTGATTTCACGTAGTTTTCTCATTAAACTATTTTATAAGAAACAAAAGTCATGTCAAACGAATTATTAATCATCTATTGAGGAGAAGTAAACGTAAGAATATGGCTAATTAAGATAGTGAGATACGTGAGCAGGACGAAAACAAATGAAAGATGAGAAAATTAAACCAACGGGACGAGTTAACGTTGTTGACTTGTCGTTGTTCATTAAATAGCGTTACAATTTTCGCAAGATATATACACTAGAAAAATCGGCTCTGATCATTTTGTATTTATATCTATTTCTCCCACTTAAAAGCATATGACACCAACACTAGAACCAACATATGTCATTAAACCATCCACTCCTGTCGTTGTCGCATTTCGGCTAGGGCTTAAGTCAAATATTTACTATTTGTTAGATAGTGTAGAATCTAATTATAATATACTTTTCACGATCGTGAATCTTAATGGTACGATCAATGGTGTCGCACGAAAATGGTAGGCCTCCTAGGTCATGATTGTGTGCATTCCGATGCTCAAGTCAATAAATGAACGGGAATTTAGTGTACGAGAAACACAAATGGAGAAGAAATGTTGGAGTAGAATTTGATTTATAGAGTGAAATTACTAATTTGTAATTACATTCAAATATGTTAATAGACAAATAAATGAAAATGAGGTCCTCCACATGCTTGAAATGTCGCCTGTTGCGGAAGCTCTCTCAAAAGGATTTTCAAACGGTGGTTTTTCAGGCTCAGTCCAACGTACGTTTCTCAACCAACAATCAGTCCAATCGGCTCCAAACCACAACCAATTGATTCACCTTGGTTGTTATACAATCTTATCCACGTAGGACAAGAAGGGATGATGATTTATGGCCACAAAGGCTAGGAAAAGATACCACAAAGGTATACTATGAAAGAACCACCAATTACACACGTTATACCAACGTTCTGGACACTTCTGGACACCTTTTTCTCACACAAAAGGGGGGCAGTCGGGATTCATTAGTTCTTCTCTCAAAATCACACAAAACATCATATCAAATTGGCCAGGGTTATAGCCAAATATATACTCTAGGGTTAGACTTTAAGTTGGGCCAATAAAGGGATAAACGGGCCAAGATTCAAGCCATCCATAAGGAACACAATTGGGTCGGGTGTAGCTCATGGACTTGGTTGTTGGACTTATTTCATTCATCGGCCTATACTTATGAAATAATATAAACCCACGTTAACATCATAACCCGAGATTTATTGGGTATCAAAAAACTCAATAAATCTCCACATTGATGCCCAATAAATCTGCAAGCAATCAAAACACACAGTTAACACTTGCATAATCAAGGTAGCCAATAAAATTGGATTACAGACCTTACCTCGTGTTTCCAACTTGAAACACATACCATACCTGCTCCATGTACTCACTGGGGTTAAGGTCAAAAAACACTCAAGTAGAAGCAAATATTTAACAATAAACAATCAAGAGCAAATACACATGCAATGACGATATACTATAAGATAACACACGTAGATCTTTTTAGAAACACGTTCACATAGAACCATAGATTAACACCAAGTTAATCAAACCACGGTCAACCACATATGCAACACATGCATAAATGACCCTAAAAAAAGATCTCACCATACTTATCGTATCCCATTCCGTGTTGCTCACACCTCGAGAACACATATCTCCTCTCATCACCCACCACGCTCACTAGACAGATTACTTAACTCATGTCTAACTGGTAAGTCACAATAGATCCTAAGTTCACAGGATAATCCTCTATCTCCACATCACTTCTCCCAACCTACATGGATAATGGGTCTCCACCTAATAGAAGTGATAGAAGTGTCTTTCTCACACGCCACCTGATCAGGGTCTCTTTCCAGATAAAAGATTCTAGACATTTGATCACATCTCCACTCGTGATCCAAATGTCACACTCCACATCCCCAATACAAACCAGCAGTACCCCTAGGCATCTATACTCCACCTTACCAAAAAATACACAACACACTGTTAATACATCTCAAACTCACTATGACAAATTAACACCTTTCGGTGACCACAAAAGTTACTCCAATTACCAAAACTCTAAAAAATCCACAAAGAAAATGGCGAAGGTGGCACTCACAAAGAGAAATCGAAGAAAGAGTCGGTTACTTCACAACACTCGCAAAGATAAAGAAAGTAACTTTAACATGGCTGCCTCACATAATCTCACAAACCACACAGACTCACAAAGATAAAGGAGAAAAACGGCTGCCCAACTTTCTTCTCACTACCACACTCTCACACCATTCGCAGAGCAAATAGAGTAAACTACAAAACTTAACCCACTATGCATGAAAACATATTACACAAAGTAATAAATCACTGTAATTCATACAATTACACACATCAAATATATTGAAAGTGTAAAATCAACATTGCAATAGAATTAAGTGATCACATACATGCAGAAAGGATTACACACAGATGCAATGCAGTAATCATGTTTATTCTCTCAATAAACATCACTAGGATCACTACTCGACCCTAAAGTCACATTCGCCTTGTCTCTATCCTCATCTTTTCTTTTATTATCATCCTAGGACAATCTCTTTCAACTATGTCCAAATTTTACCACAGTTAAAATATATGTTATTTTTCGCACTTACCTTAGACCTACATTTGCCACCAATGTCAAATAATGACCACAAGTAAAGTATGAACATAATTCACATAGAATAGTCCAGTAAACTTTCCTAAGGCAACATGTAATTCTAATAATGTAGAAAAACTGACAGCAAATTCACAAAAAATTTAAGGCAAATAATTAACAAATAATTCCTAGGTCTAGCAACGGGAAGTGGTTACCCCTTCATAGTAACCCCAAACATAATGTCACCCCACACGATGACCTCTAATGCAAAAAATAAATAATTAACCTACACATTTATTTTAACTGCAATAATAAAAAGCAAAAAATACGATACCGAGCGGACCACGTGTGAAGGTCCGTAAATTATGAGACATGCGAATTTAACACTTTAGGACTACCACTGTTCATCCTAAAGTCTCTGGAAATTGCAACAATCCAAAAATCACGATCGAGTCCCGAACGCCCGAAGAACAACGCTGTCTAGATTCTACTGTGTACCCTGAAATAGAAAACTTCTAACACGAAAAATGTCAGAACTAATATGAGGAACAACTTCCTGAAGGGACCTTCTCGAAAATCCCTTCCACGCGCCCTCACGCGTTCCTTTTCCTCTCTGCGCGTGGTCCTCACGCGCTACCACGCGCGCCACCTTTGACTGACACGCGCCGACCTGCAGGGTTCGCCTCCTCCTGCACGTCACGCCAGTGGTCTCCGTTTCCCCAAACCCCTTCTGGATTAATCAGAAAACGCGAAAAACAGAGACTGATTTAAACAGTTTTTGGACAGCTTCTTCGATCTGATTTCTGCTGCGTTTCTGCCTATTTTCTGGATGATTTCTGGTAGATTTCACGAGCCAAAACCTTCACCTTGAAGCTCTGATACCAATTTGTTGCGGAAGCTCTCTCAAAAGGATCTTCAAAAGGTGATTTTCCAGTTTCAGTCCAACGTACCTTTCTCAACCAACAACCAGTCCAATCGGCTCCAAACCACAACCAATTGATTCACCTTGGTTGCTATACAATCTTTTCCACATAGGACAAGAAGGAATGCTGATTTATGGCCACAAAGGTTAGGAGAAAATACCACAAAGGTATACTATGAAAGAACCGCCAATTGCACACGTTATACCAACGTTCTGGACACCTTTTTCTCACACAAAAGGGGGGCAACCCGAATTCACTAGTTCTTCTCTCAAAATCACACAAAATATCATATCAAAGTGGCTAGGGTTATAGCCAAATATATACTCTAGGGTTATACTTTAAGTTGGGTCAATAAAGGGATAAACGGGCCAAAATTCAAGCCATCCATAAGGAACACAATTGGGCCGGGTGTAGCTCATAGACTTGGTTGTTGGACTTATTTCATTCATCGACCTATGCCTATAAAATAAGATTAACCCACGTTAACATCATAGCCCGGGATTTATTGGGTATCAAAAAACCCAACATCGCCTTATCCCAACGACTCACAAGTCACAAGTCAAATACCATGACGTCGCATCATAGGCCTGTGACTTCCCACCCTTTCCTAGGTAACAAAGTGGAAATTTGACTCGCAATCGCCCTTGCAGAGATGTCACATTGGTAAAATCACATGTGACTTAATGTGTTATATTGCAACTTGCAGAAGGTATCTGAGATTATACTAAAATCTCCTCGAGGTCAAGAGGTCAATATGGTGTGACCTAAGGAATGGGTCTTCCTTGATTGCCCTAGAGGGAAGAAATGACAAGTCTCTTTAAGTTGTATTGCCTTGGAGACAATCATTGACGAGGCATTGAGCTAATGAGACTGAACGAGACAATGGTGTGGAGTGCTCATCACATCGGATGAGAAGACGGAGGAGAACGCTCAATTTGCTTTTCACCTTTAAGAGAAAGTGTTGGGGTAACATTTTGCTTAGCTGACAGTTGTGTGTTCTGTCATGTAATCATAGACAACATTCATGAAAAGAAGAATGATTTTTGTAAAAAAAAGTTACTTCAATATTAGGTAAGTTTCTTTATTTGGACCTAAATTCATCGTAAAACGAAAAGTAAACTCCGGCGTGAAGAAGAAATTAATAAGAGGAACAGAAGTAATTAGCATTAAACATCATAAAGTTCATAAAGTTGCAGAGATAATATAATAAAACCCTAACACACTTAGAGCAATGATTACGTGATCATTGTATACAATCCTTGTGTCTACAATGTTCCCAGCAAGCATTGGGCAGTCAGTCCAGAGGCCTCTGCCTTTACCCCCACCCTATATGACTGTCTTTATTTGTGCATGAAATTGGAGGGTCTCTGTTATCGAGAAAAAAATATTTTAGTGGGATGACTTTATATGCAAGAAATTGGACTATTAATTCAAATCACGATGTTTCGGAGCTCGAATGAGTAAGAGAAAGAAATAAAGTTGGTGAGTGAACTCGCAAGATTGTTGAACTTTATTTAAAAGTGTTAAAAGATACACACAACGCCAATAGAAACACATTGCGTGTGATCACTTGCAATTGGGACGTTGCGCTTACGGTTGAGATGTCTAATTATTCAGACAATAATGATAGCATCTATACCCAGCTCACTTTTTGTAAATAATAAGGAAAACGATCGAAACATGCCATTTAAAGACATTACTAAGATAAAGATGAGACGTGACATTACTAAGATAAAGATGAGACGTGACTTTTACATAGGCACTAGACAATTCTTTTTGTTGTTTGTTTAGATAGACAGCCTTTTTAAATCATATAATAAAAAAAGAATAATATTTTGCAAAAAAATCCTAAATTTCAAGTAGTACTAATAAGAAGAATAAATTAAAGAAGGGTCATTTTCAATAGAAAAAGATTTTGGGCTACCATCATACAAGATACACAACATTTTATTAAAAAATGTCGAATCCCAATTTTGAGGGCTCCCACCGTCTCACCCCTGAAATATCGTGAGGGAGGTAAATCGCGGGATATGCCCCCAACGAGTCAGGGAACAAGAGTTTGTCTGTACACTGGTGCTCACAAAAAATTCAATTCCATATCTCTGGAATCGAACCATCACACTACGGCTGTCAGTAAGACTGAGACTATCTTACTCCTATCCTTGCACCACTGAGTTATGCTTAGGGGGGCAAATACATAACATTTTATTAATTTGTCTTTTTGTTATAGTAGCAACTTCCTTTGCTTATATGTAGGGAAGTTCCCATTTGGAGAAATGTCATAATTTATAAGTAAATTGACTTGTCAAGATTTATTGCTCGCAAACAATTATAATGTATGCATTCGGAAAGGTAATCTGAGATGGATATCATAGATTCGGTTAAATTTATTTTCATAAATCTTTCTTAGACTTTGGTAACTCATACTGAATTTGAACATTTAGTAACTAATTCAACTTGAAGGAGCCATTAAATTTGTTCGAATTCTTGATTACTATTCAAATTTTAGGTAATCATCGATCCTTTTACTTCAAACAAGATATTCGAGTAGAGTAGTTAAATTTCACTCTAATTAGGTACACTAAAGCAAGTTATTTTCATCTTAAGCAAAATGAAATTTTAGTAGAGACGTGCCCAAAAATAATAATAATAATAATAAATTCTAAAGTATGTTGCATATATTTGATCTCGATTTTCTTAATTTGGTTACAGATGCGAAAATTATAATTTAAAAAATTATCTTCTAAATATCGGTGACACGATGATTTCACGTTGAAAAAATATGGGTTCTTCAACGTTATCAAGATCCAGTGTTGTAATGAGCAAATTGCAAAGGGTTTCAGACATAATGATTTCACTTAGTCTTAGATTTAGCTTCAACAACTAACGCGTGGACTGCACGTGAGAGTAGTCAGGATTGGCCTTCTCAATCTATTAATATTTTATTTTAAAATTTCATTTAAGGACATAATTAAGTTGCATAATGAGCATCACTTACCTATATTAATGTTGGAGTGAAATGCAAGTCAGTCCACCACGGCATGTCTTTTTGAGACTACCCCAGTGTATAATTTAGGGTCCTGAAGATATTTTGTGTCAATTGATTGATGATTTTCTCGATTAAATATAAATATTTATTCTAAATTTTACTTTTCATTGAAGAAACTAATGGTGTGGTCTGGATTGTGTAAAATACAGGTTGAAGGACACAAGGTGCGTTACATCTCGATTTGAATTAAACGTAACACATAAATATCTTACATATTTTCTCACTCGATCTGTCAAAAAACTTATCATCACTTAGGTAAGGTTTTTATCCAGATTGTGCATAATTCAAGTTGGATGAGACAAGATATACTGTATTTCACATGTTTTCCACTCATTCTGTCAAAAATTTCTCTGTCACCGGCTCTAAACAACCCAAGGCGAATCACCTTTTGATTGCCACTTGGGTAAGGTCTGATCTGGTGCGATATGTTTCTGATATAGGTTGTACTATTGGTTACAGATGCGAAAATTATAATTTAAAAAATTATCTTCTAAATATCGGTGACACGATGATTTCACGTTGAAAAAATATGGGTTCTTCAACGTTATCAAGATCCAGTGTTGTAATGAGCAAATTGCAAAGGGTTTCAGACATAATGATTTCACTTAGTCTTAGATTTAGCTTCAACAACTAACGCGTGGACTGCACGTGAGAGTAGTCAGGATTGGCCTTCTCAATCTATTAATATTTTATTTTAAAATTTCATTTAAGGACATAATTAAGTTGCATAATGAGCATCACTTACCTATATTAATGTTGGAGTGAAATGCAAGTCAGTCCACCACGGCATGTCTTTTTGAGACTACCCCAGTGTATAATTTAGGGTCCTGAAGATATTTTGTGTCAATTGATTGATGATTTTCTCGATTAAATATAAATATTTATTCTAAATTTTACTTTTCATTGAAGAAACTAATGGTGTGGTCTGGATTGTGTAAAATACAGGTTGAAGGACACAAGGTGCGTTACATCTCGATTTGAATTAAACGTAACACATAAATATCTTACATATTTTTTCACTCAATCTGTCAAAAAACTTATCATCACTTAGGTAAGGTTTTTATCCAGATTGTGCATAATTCAAGTTGGATGAGACAAGATATACTGTATTTCACATGTTTTCCACTCATTCTGTCAAAAATTTCTCTGTCACCGGCTCTAAACAACCCAAGGCGAATCACCTTTTGATTGCCACTTGGGTAAGGTCTGATCTGGTGCGATATGTTTCTGATATAGGTTGTACTATACAAACTGTATTATATCTTTTAATTGAATTGAACAAAACAAGAATCAAATTTTAGTATGTTTTCTCGTTTGCTCAATCAAAAATCTTTCACATATTTTCTTACTCACTCTATCACAAATAGTTCTTGTCATCTAGCTCCCTCCAATCCAAAGTGAATCAAGCTTCGATTGCCAAGGTTTGGTCTAGATTATGTAGAATGTAGGTTGAACAATAAAATATTTATTTCATCTCTATGTTGAAGTCAATTGAACAATAGGCAAAAATATCACGTGTTTTTCCACTCACTCTGTCACCCGCACCAACCAACCTAAGGCAAATCACATTTTTATCGCCACCTAGGGAAAGTCTAGCATGAGTTACGCAACTATAGGTTGGACGACACAAGATACATAACGTCTCTACATTGAACTGAACATAACAACAGCAAATATTTCAGAATTTTTATTTTATTTAACTTTCTCTATCCCTGCTCCCACCAACCCCCAAACTCGTGCCCACAATCTTGCGATGCACATCACATAGCCGCTTTCTTTTACATAATAAATGTACCACATGGCTTCTAATCTCACAACATGACCCACCTAGAATACTGCATAGTCCATCTTCACATTTATTGAACACAACAAATGAGACAATATTGTTTGCCAATGTAAATTAATAGGAGCCGTCCTCTCACATTTTTCAACCTTAAATACCAAAGTCCAATGTGTACAACAAAGATTTGAAAAGAAAAAATTCAGACATTTCGTTACACACTACCAACATCTAAAAATGAGAACCGCAGATTGCGCCTACTCGTATGGGGGGAAAAGGAATTCCACTTTGTGACTACGAGATCCATCTAAAATACTACACAAATTGGGGGCGTTTGATTCTCCTTTTTGTGAAAATGAGAATGAAAAATATAGCCGTTGTAGCTCCGCACAGAAGATAAAAATTCAAATTTGGTGGTTTAAAGTGATGGATAACGGTCATATTTTTCATTTTAATGATAAAAGAATGGGAAACAAACATGTGTTTAAATAAAGATTAAAATCAAATAAACTCAAATACATAATCTTGAAAAGGCAAATTTATTTTATTATTGGAAAGGCTAAATATAAAACTAAACAAATAACTTTGCTAAAATTCCATTTACTTTAATGGAATGAAGATACCACAACAAATAAATACTTAGACGCTAAATATACTGAAAATATTTAACGGACAAACTAGCCGAGCCGGTGAACAAAATTTGCCGTCAAGATTGGCAAACCGACAATGTTTAACAATTGATTTTTGTTGTATCATATTTCTAGAAGTGCGTCTACACTTGCAAAATCACCCATGTCGACAAAATAATCATCGACTTCAATTGAACTGAGATCTTGAAGTGAATGATTAGAATTGAAATCTACAAAGTCTGATCCTTGTGAAAAGTCCATGAATCCTGGAATTTCATCAATCGACATGCTAAAATCCTTAGCCAAATCTTGAGTATCGTTGAATAACGTTTGTTCTTGAGGTTGGAAATTAAAGAAATCGTCTAGGAATGGAATATCCATCGGTAAATAGTCCTTGGTATAGTCGGGTACCATGCTTGTCTCCCCTTGATACTCTTGGACCTCCTGAATCGGACCATAAGTTGAACCGGTTCCATTAACTCTTTGGTTCTGATCAGGTCTGCCGACTGAGGCACTCGGTTCGACATCTTTGCCCACTTCCTGAACCGGTTCGGACACTGACTGTTGATCGGTGTCATTTTCACTCGACTGGCTAGTCCTGTACCGGAGAACAGATGTCGGAGATGAAAGATTTCTGGATTCAACGCCCGACTCATAGCCAGAAACTGAAGTATCATTCGTCTCCGGCTTATCCTTGGGCGGAGGAGTTACGAAGTTGGTTAAAGCATCTGGCCCCCGGAGTTTTATAGCGGCGTTGTCATAAACCATAGCAGCCTCTTCCGCGGTGTCGTAAGTACCCAACCAAAGCCTGACTTTCCGGCAGGGGTCTCTTATCTCTGCTGCCCATTTGCCCCACGGCCGTTGCCGAACACCCCGGAACTTCCTAACTCCATTTGCAGCCGGCTGCGCCACCTCTTTCACCTTCATTGCCTTCGGCTTGGCCTGTAGAACCCCTCCATTCCTCTTCTTACACCTTTCATTTACATTGATGGCATTGACATTATTGGTTTTAACAGCTGCTTCGATTCTGATTTCGTTGATGTACTTCTTCACTCGTTGCCCCCGAAAAAGCTCGTCCTCATCGTCACTGGATGAATCAGTTGCGTCGGGATCAGTCACTGAAATCCTAACGGTTCTGGGAAAATTCAAACTCTGTTTTTGTTGGGATTTTGAGGGTTTCCCGGGCTTCTGATTTGAGGATTTAACGAGTTTTTGAATAAGTTCAGAGTGCTCGGTGTATTTCACCGGCCATAACATACTTTGATCCATTATTATGAATTCGAAATGTTCACTCACAGTCAGTGGTTTCAGCACACTTTTCCTACAATAAGCATTGAAAAAAAGTGAATCGATTGAAGAGATGAACGTGAAAATAAAGGAAGATTGCTTTGGGAGAAGACACGAGTGAGTGAGTGACTGAGATTAAAAGATGGTAAACCGTCAAAGAGAAGCTTCAAACACAGAAAGAATCAAATTCACGCTCTGATACACGAAAATCTGACAAAAAGACCCAACAAAAACGTTAAAAGTTGGGACTCAAAGGCATACTTTTAAAGGGACTTGTGGGTTTAAAGAGACGAGTGTTTCGATAGAAAAAGGGAAGCAAATTAACAATCGAAATCTTAGATGCTGTGTAGAAACCCTTAATCCCGTTTACATTAGAAATATCGAAATTTCCATGAAATGTTTTAAGGTAACCCCACCAAAGGAAAACACAGGGTAGAAAGGAAAATAATGGTGCTTTACAGAGGAAGAAAGTAGAGTGGCTATCGACCTATAGCTTTCTTATAGGATCGCCGAAATTGATAAAACCCAAAATATATGCAGACCATTTATTATTTTATTGTTTTCTCCTTTTCATGCTTATATTTTGGGAAAAATAGATAAATAAATCTTAAATTAGATTCCAAAATATCTCAGTATTAGTGGGGCATCTCGCCGGCGGCGAAATGGGGCTAAATATTTCCGGTGAGTATGGACAAGTAACACCGGCTCGCCGCATCTCGCTTTTTCGGGTGTTGACACGTGCCTGCGTGGACCCGTTTTGAATTTTTGGTCCAATGAGTAAGCATCCACTCATGCTGACTCAGTGCATGATTTTTGTTCTTGGAGTACGTGTGGCCGGTCACGAGAGGTCAGGTTAAATTAATTTGGTCAAATTATTAAAGCAATTTGCAACTAATACTTCTTTGACCATATTTTAATAAAAGATTTATTAATTTTTACCGCTGGTTAATCCGTCCGTTTAGTTTTTTGTAACATTGCCTTTATTGCCTTTAATTAGCTGTTTACCACAACTGTATTATACTAATTCTTCATCACATTCAACTAAAATATATATAAAAAATAAATAAATAAATAAACTACTGAAAATTACTGGAGATATCAGCAATTTATTTCAAAAGTTTATAATAGATAAAATAAGAAAGATGAATTTTATAAAATTTATGCAAGTTGGTTGTGCTTAAAAATTAGTGTTCTTGAATTGTGTAACATAAAAATATATTTTCAACAAAAGTTACTTTTAAATACTGTCTAACATCAACGATTAAGTTTGAATATCGGGTGGATCGATCCGGGTATTTTAATACTCTAAACTACCTATTACACTTTCAAGTACACGTAATTATTGGAATTGAAATGTGAACTCAAATACATACCATTAGTTCGGGTTTGATTTTTTCCATAATATTTTTTTTAAAAATAATCATGAACTAACAATACAAGTTATCTTCTCAAAATCTAAAAGAAAATAAAGAAATAAAATATACCAAGAAGTAGCATCTAATATCTTGTAAAGCAATATCTTTAAATTACATATCCAAAGAATAAACCAAAAGTTACAAAACCAGTAATAAAGAACTACTAGATTCTACAATTCTAGAATAATAAATTCATTTAACATAACAATCAACATTGTCAACCACAAAAGGGGGGCAGCCGGGATTCATTAGTTCTTCTCTCAAAATCACACAAAACATCATATCAAATTGGCCAGGGTTATAGCCAAATATATACTCTAGGGGTAGACTTTAAGTTGGGCCAATAAAGGGATAAACGGGCCAAGATTCAAGCCATCCATAAGGAACACAATTGGGTCGGGTGTAGCTCATGGACTTGGTTGTTGGACTTATTTCATTCATCGGCCTATACTTATGAAATAATATAAACCCACGTTAACATCATAACCCGAGATTTATTGGGTATCAAAAAACTCAATAAATCTCCACATTGATGCCCAATAAATCTGCAAGCAATCAAAACACACAGTTAACACTTGCATAATCAAGGTAGCCAATAAAATTGGATTACAGACCTTACCTCGTGTTTCCAACTTGAAACACATACCATACCTGCTCCATGTACTCACTGGGGCTAAGGTCAAAAAACACCCAAGTAGAAGCAAATATTTAACAATAAACAATCAAGAGCAAATACACATGCAATGACGATATACTATAAGATAACACACGTAGATCTTTTTAGAAACACGTTCACATAGAACCATAGATTAACACCAAGTTAATCAAACCACGGTCAACCACATATGCAACACATGCATAAATGACCCTAAGAAAAGATCTCACCATACTTATCGTATCCCATTCCGTGTTGCTCACACCTCGAGAACACATATCTCCTCTCATCGCCCACCACGCTCACTAGACAGATTACTTAACTCATGTCTAACTGGTAAGTCACAATAGATCCTAAGTCCACAGGATAATCCTCTATCTCCACATCACTTCTCCCAACCTACATGGATAATGGGTCTCCACCTAATAGAAGTGATAGAAGTGTCTCTCTCACACGCCACCTGATCAGGGTCTCTTTCCAGATAAAAGATTCTAGACATTTGATTACATCTCCACTCGTGATCCAAATGTCACACTCCACATCCCCAGTACAAACCAGCAGTACCCCTAGGCATCTATACTCCACCTTACCAAAAAACACACAACACACTGTTAATACATCTCAAACTCACTATGGCAAATTAACACCTTTCGGTGACCACAAAGGTTACTCCAATTACCAAAACTCTAAAAAATCCACAAAGAAAATGGCGAAGGTGGCACTCACAAAGAGAAATCGAAGAAAGAGTCGGTTACTTCACAACACTCACAAAGATAAAGAAAGTAACTTTAACATGGCTGCCTCACATAATCTCACAAACCACACAGACTCACAAAGATAAAGGAGAAAAACGGCTGCCCAACTTTCTTCTCACTACCACACTCTCACACTATTCGCAGAGCAAATAGAGTAAACTACAAAACTTAACCCACTATGCATGAAAACATATTACACAAAGTAATAAGTCACTCTAATTCATACAATTACACACATCAAATATATTGAAAGTGTAAAATCAACATTGCAATAGAATTAAGTGATCACATACATGCAGAAAGGATTACACACAGATGCAATGCAGTAATCATGTTTATTCTCTCAATAAACATCACTAGGATCACTACTCGACCCTAACGTCACATTCGCCTTGTCTCTATCCTTATCTTTCCTTTTATTATCATCCTAGGACAATCTCTTTCAACTATGTCCAAATTTTACCACAGTTAAAATATATGTTATTTTTCGCACTTACCTTAGACCTACATTTGCCACCAATGTCAAATAATGACCACAAGTAAAGTATGAACATAATTCACATAGAATAGTCCAGTAAACTTTCCTAAGGCCACATGTAATTTTAATAATGTAGAAAAACTGACAGCAAATTCACAAAAAATTTAAGGCAAATAATTAACAAATAATTCCTAGGTCTAGCAACGGGCAGTGGTTACCCCTTCATAGTAACCCCAAACATAATGTTACCCCACACGATGACCTCTAATGCAAAAAATAAATAATTAACCTACACATTTATTTTAACTGCAATAATAAAAAGCAGAAAATACGATACCGAGCGGACCATGTGTGAAGGTCCGTAAATTATGAGACACGCGAATTTAACACTTTAGGACTACCACTGTTCATCCTAAAGTCTCTGGAAATTGCAACAATCCAAAAATCACGATCGAGTCCCGAACGCCCGAAGAACAACGCTGTCTAGATTCTACTGTGTACCCTGAATAGAAAACTTCTAACACGAAAAATGTCAGAACTAATATGAGGAACAACTTCCTGAAGGGACCTTCTCGAAAATCCCTTCCACGCGCCCTCACGCGTTCCTTTTCCTCTCTGCGCGTGGTCCTCACGCGCTATCACGCGCGCCACCTTCGACTGACACGCGCCGACCTGCAGGGTTCGCCTCCTCCTGCACGTCACGCCAGTGGTCTCCGTTTCCCCAAACCCCTTCTGGATTGATCAGAAAACGCGAAAAATGGAGACTGATTTAAACAGTTTTTGGACAGCTTCTTCGATCTGATTTCTGCTGCGTTTCTGCCTATTTTCTGGATGATTTCTGGTAGATTTCACGAGCCAAAACCTTCACCTTGAAGCTCTGATACCAATTTGTTGCGGAAGCTCTCTCAAAAGGATCTTCAAAAGGTGATTTTCCAGTTTCAGTCCAACGTACCTTTCTCAACCAACAACCAGTCCAATCGGCTCCAAACCACAACCAATTGATTCACCTTGGTTGCTATACAATCTTTTCCACATAGGACAAGAAGGAATGATGATTTATGGCCACAAAGGTTAGGAGAAAATACCACAAAGGTATACTATGAAAGAACCGTCAATTGCACACGTTATACCAACGTTCTGGACACCTTTTTCTCACACAAAAGGGGGGCAACCCGAATTCACTAGTTCTTCTCTCAAAATCGCACAAAATATCATATCAAAGTGGCTAGGGTTATAGCCAAATATATACTCTAGGGTTATACTTTAAGTTGGGTCAATAAAGGGATAAACGGGCCAAAATTCAAGCCATCCATAAGGAACACAATTGGGCCAGGTGTAGCTCATAGACTTGGTTGTTGGACTTATTTCATTCATCGGCCTATGCCTATGAAATAATATTAACCCACGTTAACATCATAGCCCGGGATTTATTGGGTATCAAAAAACCCAACATCGCCTTATCCCAACGACTCACAAGTCACAAGTCAAATACCATGACGTCGCATCATAGGCCTGTGACTTCCCACCCTTTCCTAGGTAACAAAGTGGAAATTTGACTCGCAATCGCCCTTGTAGAGATGTCACATTGGTAAAATCACATGTGACTTAATATGTTATATTGCAACTTGCAGAAGGTATCTGAGATTATACTAAAATCTCCTCGAGGTCAAGAGGTCAATATGGTGTGACCTAAGGAATGGGTCTTCCTTGATTGCCCTAGAGGGAAGAAATGACAAGTCTCTTTAAGTTGTATTGCCTTGGAGACAATCATTGACGAGGCATTGAGCTAATGAGACTGAACGAGACAATGGTGTGGAGTGCTCATCACATCGGATGAGAAGACGGAGGAGAACGCTCAATTTGCTTTTCACCTTTAAGAGAAAGTGTTGGGGTAACATTTTGCTTAGCTGACAGTTGTGTGTTCTGTCATGTAATCATAGACAACATTCATGAAAAGAAGAATGATTTTTGTAAAAAAAAGTTACTTCAATATTAGGTAAGTTTCTTTATTTGGACCTAAATTCATCGTAAAACGAAAAGTAAACTCCGGCGTGAAGAAGAAATTAATAAGAGGAACAGAAGTAATTAGCATTAAACATCATAAAGTTCATAAAGTTGCAGAGATAATATAATAAAACCCTAACACACTTAGAGCAATGATTACGTGATCATTGTATACAATCCTTGTGTCTACAATGTTCCCAGCAAGCATTGGGCAGTCAGTCCAGAGGCCTCTGCCTTTACCCCCACCCTATATGACTGTCTTTATTTGTGCATGAAATTGGAGGGTCTCTGTTATCGAGAAAAAAATATTTTAGTGGGATGACTTTATATGCAAGAAATTGGACTATTAATTCAAATCACGATGTTTCGGAGCTCGAATGAGTAAGAGAAAGAAATAAAGTTGGTGAGTGAACTCGCAAGATTGTTGAACTTTATTTAAAAGTGTTAAAAGATACACACAACGCCAATAGAAACACATTGCGTGTGATCACTTGCAATTGGGACGTTGCGCTTACGGTTGAGATGTCTAATTATTCAGACAATAATGATAGCATCTATACCCAGCTCACTTTTTGTAAATAATAAGGAAAACGATCGAAACATGCCATTTAAAGACATTACTAAGATAAAGATGAGACGTGACTTTTACATAGGCACTAGACAATTCTTTTTGTTGTTTGTTTAGATAGACAGCCTTTTTAAATCATATAATAAAAAAAGAATAATATTTTGCAAAAAAAATCCTAAATTTCAAGTAGTACTAATAAGAAGAATAAATTAAAGAAGGGTCATTTTCAATAGAAAAAGATTTTGGGCTACCATCATACAAGATACACAACATTTTATTAAAAAATGTCGAATCCCAATTTTGAGGGCTCCCACCGTCTCACCCCTGAAATATCGTGAGGGAGGTAAATCGCGGGATATGCCCCCAACGAGTCAGGGAACAAGAGTTTGTCTGTACACTGGTGCCCACAAAAAATTCAATTCCATATCTCTGGAATCGAACCATCACACTACGGCTGCCAGTAAGACTGAGACTATCTTACTCCTATCCTTGCACCACTGAATTATGCTTAGGGGGGCAAATACATAACATTTTATTAATTTGTCTTTTTGTTATAGTAGCAACTTCCTTTGCTTATATGTAGGGAAGTTCCCATTTGGAGAAATGTCATAATTTATAAGTAAATTGACTTGTCAAGATTTATTGCTCGCAAACAATTATAATGTATGCATTCGGAAAGGTAATCTGAGATGGATATCATAGATTCGGTTAAATTTATTTTCATAAATCTTTCTTAGACTTTGGTAACTCATACTGAATTTGAACATTTAGTAACTAATTCAACTTGAAGGAGCCATTAAATTTGTTCGAATTCTTGATTACTATTCAAATTTTAGGTAATCAACGATCCTTTTACTTCAAACAAGATATTCGAGTAGAGGAGTTAAATTTCACTCTAATTAGGTACACTAAAGCAAGTTATTTTCATCTTAAGCAAAATGAAATTTTGGTAGAGACGTGCCCAAAAATAATAATAATAATAATAATAAATCCTAAAGTATGTTGCATATATTTGATCTCGATTTTCTTAATTTGGTTACAGACGCGAAAATTATAATTTAAAAAATTATCTTCTAAATATCGGTGACACGATGATTTCACGTTGAAAAAATACAACGTTATCAAGATCCAGTGTTGTAATGAGCAAATTGCAAAGGGTTTCAGACATAATGATTTCACTTAGTCTTAGATTTAGCTTCAACAACTAACGCGTGGACTGCACGTGAGAGTAGTCAGGATTGGCCTTCTCAATCTATTAATATTTTATTTTAAAATTTCATTTAAGGACATAATTAAGTTGCATAATGAGCATCACTTACCTATATTACTGTTGGAGTGAAATGCAAGTCAGTCCACCACGGCATGTCTTTTTGAGACTACCCCAGTGTATAATTTAGGGTCCTGAAGATATTTTGTGTCAATTGATTGATGATTTTCTCGATTAAATATAAATATTTATTCTAAATTTTACTTTTCATTGAAGAAACTAATGGTGTGGTCTGGATTGTGTAAAATACAGGTTGAAGGACACAAGGTGCGTTACATCTCGATTTGAATTAAACGTAACACATAAATATCTTACATATTTTCTCACTCGATCTGTCAAAAAACTTATCATCACTTAGGTAAGGTTTTTTATCCAAATTGTGCATAATTCAAGTTGGATGAGACAAGATATACAGTATTTCACATGTTTTCCACTCATTCTGTCAAAAATTTCTCTGTCACCCGCTCTAAACAACCCAAGGCGAATCACCTTTTGATTGCCACTTGGGTAAGGTCTGATCTGGTGCGATATGTTTCTGATATAGGTTGTACTACACAAGCTGTATTATATCTTTTTAATTGAATTGAACAAAACAAGAATCAAATTTTAGTATGTTTTCTTGTTTGCTCAATCAAAAATCTTTCACATATTTTCTTAATCACTCTATCACAAATAGTTCTTGTCATCTAGCTCCCTCCAATCCAAGGTGAATCAAGCTTCGATTGCCAAGGTTTGGTCTAGATTACGTAGAATATAGGTTGAACAATACAGGATTTATTTCATCTCCATTTTGAAGTCAATTGAACAATAGACAAAAATATCACGTGTTTTTCCACTCACTCTGTTACCCGCACCAACCAACCTAAGGCAAATCTCATTTTTATCGCCACCTAGGGAAAGTCTAGCATGAGTTACGCAACTATAGGTTGGACGACACAAGATACATAACGTCTCTACATTGAACTGAACATAACAACAGCAAATATTTCAGAATTTTTATTTTATTTTATTTTATTTAACTTTCTCTATCCCTGCTCCCACCAACCCCAAACTCGTGCCCACAACCTTGCGATGCACATCACATAGCCGCTTTCTTTTACATAATAAATATACCACATGGCTTCTAATCTCACAACATGACCCACCTAGAATACTGCATAGTCCATCTTCACATTTATTGAACACAACAAATGAGACAATATTGTTTGTCAATGTAAATTAATAGGAGCCGTCCTCTCACATTTTTCAACCTTAAATACCAAAGTCCAATGTGTACAACAAAGATTTGAAAAGAAAAAATTCAGACATTTCGTTACACACTACCAACATCTAAAAATGAGAACCGCAGATTGCGCCTACTCGTATGGGGGGAAAAGGAATTCCACTTTGTGACTACGAGATCCATCTAAAATACTACACAAATTGGGGGCGTTTGATTCTCCTTTTTGTGAAAATGAGAATGAAAAAATATAGTCGTTATGGCATTGCACAATAGATAAAAATTCAAATTTGGTGGTTTGAGATGATAGATAAAGGTCATATTTTTCATTTTAATGAGAAAAGAATGAGAAACAAACAGGGGCTTAAATAAAGATTAAATCAAATAAACTCAAATACATAATCTTGAAAAGGCAAATTTATTTTATTATTGGAAAGGCTAAATATAAAACTAAATAAAGAACTTTGCTAAAATTCCATTTACTTTAATGGAATGAAGATACCACAACAAATAAATACTTAGACGCTAAATATACTGAAAATANAAAATATAATAAATCTGTTACAAGACACTGGCAAATTAGGTGTCAAGCCAGCTCAGACGCCTGTAGAGACTAATTTAAAATACTTGAGGGCAATATATTATCCATGTGGGTCCATTGCAAAGATTGGTGAACAAATTAATTTAATTCACGATTACTAAATTGGCATCTCATATGCTGTTAGCTTGGTCAGCCGATTTATGCATTCTCTACGAGTTGCACGTATGGATGTTGTCAATCGAATATTGCAGTATCTCAAGAGGTCACCTAGACGAGGTATATGGATATGTAAAAATAGTCATTCTTTTATTACTACATATGCAGATACAGATTGGGCTAGATGTAACGTTGATAGAAGATCTACAATAGGGTTTTGCACTTTCGTTGGAGACAACTTGGTGACTGGAGGAGTAAAAAGCGAAATGTTGTTGCACGGTCCACTGTTAATGATGAATGTCGGGCAATGGCTTCCACTACAAGTGAAATTATTTGGCTTCAATCTTTTTTGAAAGATTTGGAATTTGGCTTGTCACAACCCACACAGATATTTTGTGAGAATCAATTTGTTATTCATATTGTTTCAAATTCAGTTTTTCATAAAACGACAAAATACATTGAAGTTGATTGTCATTTTATACAAGAACAAGTCCAAACAAATGTTGTTTGCACTCCTTTCGTTTGTAGTTAATAAAAAATTAGCTAATATTTTCACCAAAGGCTTACTCGCTGCAAAATTTCATGAGATATTGTCCAAATTGGGCTCTACCAATATTTTCGCACCAACTTGAGGGGGGGAGAATTGGAGAAGAGAGATATTTGAGGATATTGGATTATATATTACGGCATGATTTAGAAGATATTTGATAATATTAGGGAATATATTGTTTGTGATTTGTTTGATCGCAATTCTAGTATTTCCATGATTTATTTATCATACTGTATGGTATTCTTTCGTTGTTGCCTCATATCCTTAATAAGGCAACGTTCTTGTGTTGAGACTATAAATATGTGTGTCATTGTAAAGTCTAAATACAAGTGGATACAAATGCAATCTCTCTTTCTCTCGTAGATGTAGGTTTGCCACCGTGGTGTCAAACCACATAAATTCTTGTGTTCTTTTTTAGTTTTGTTCATTATTGAATTCTTCAGTAATAATTAGGTTCTACAACTTAGGAGTGCATACTGATTCGCCATAACGTGGGTATGAAGCTAAACCATCGATAGGGTTTAAATATTTCCATTGCAAAATTATTATTGTTTCTTTACGTTTATCATTTCTTAATGTATGATTAGTAAAATTCTGAACATAATTGATCTTGTTTAATACCTGGGGCCTCTCGGCTCGCAATGGCCATAGTTTTACGAATTTCGAAGGTGGTCAAGAAGACAGAAGAAAGAGAAGCTTTCCATCCCAATACACTTAACTGATCCTATGTATTTATTTATTTTTTTGGACCGGGGCCGGGGGGGGGGAGAGAGAGAGAGAGATTTTATGCGTTTGCAATGACAAAACCGTGGTAATAATATTGTTGTCTCTTGGACTTTGGCCCCCCATTGAGCCAAGTGAACCATGAAACAAAAGGCAAGCATACAACGAGCTCGACAAAAATAATTTACTTCAGTTTAAATTTATCTCTCTTAAAGTTAATTTGAGTTTAAGTGATTTGCTTAAGTGAATATTAAAAGTATTAATTTAAATGTATCAA